>NC_089773.1:12407500-12425000 GCF_040412425.1 Macrobrachium rosenbergii
TTAATGACAATTGAACGCCATCGCGTTGATAACTGATAAATTAATATATCTCATATTTCAGAGGTGGGTGATGGTTATAATAATCATATTTTTTTTATGATTGGGGCAGGATACATGACACCCATAACTCACTCTTTGTGAATATAAATTGTCTTTTTAATAGAGTGTGTGCATTGTTGATATGGAGAGTGATAAAATTATTTAATATATTTCATTTATTTTTAGTTCATATGTATCATAATAAAAACTATAAGATATGGAGCCAAAATATAATATTAACAAAATATAAACAATAAACTCTTAAATCTAGTCTTAGCTGAACAATCGTATTGAAAGAATTGTTTATATTATATTATTAAAATAATAATCTATTGTTTTATAAATCTTATAAGTCTTTATCAGTAGTTATTAAAGTAATATTTGCATTATGAAACCACATAGTAAGTGAACATTTGTAGTTAGGAAGTAATATTTATTATGAAACCACATAGTAATACATTAATAATAAGTAATAAATAATAATAATAATAATAATAATAATAATAATAATAATAATAATAATAATAATAATAATATGTAAAGTATCATAGGTGAACCATCTTATCTAAAGAGTTATGACAAATATAAAAAAAAAAAAAAATTTTTAACCATTCTCCATAGCAATAATGCACACAATATTAAACAGACAATTTATATTCATAAAGAGTGAATTATATCTGTCATATATCCTGTCCCAATCATAAAAATAATATGATTATTATGACCATCAACCCACCTCTGAAATATGAGTACGGACCCTATATCCGAAATATATTAATTTATCAGTTATCAACGCGATGGCGTTCAATTGTCATTAACATGAAAAATGGATTAAAATTGGGGAAATTGGGTTGGTGACAGTTTCTAATGAAGGCTGCACGCTGTTAATGGGAGAGAATTAACAAGTGCTGTAATTGGTTCATAGTTATGCGTTGTAATGTAATTTGTGAAGTTAATGAATGCTTAAAAAGAGGTGTTTCGTAATTGACGTGCATTACAGTAATGGATTTTTTTTTATAAATAGGTAATGTAATGTCAGTTTTTTATTTTTCTTTAAACGTTCGCGTAATGGCTATTTTATTTTATTAGATATATATGAATTATATATATGACAAGATATATATATATATATATATATATATATATATATTATATATATATAATATATATGTATATATATATATGTATATATATATATATATATATATATATATAAATATATATATATATATATATATATATAAAATATATATATATATATATATATATATATATATATATATATATATATATATATATATATATATATATATATATATATATATATATATAGAGAGAGAGAGAGAGAGAGAGAGAGAGAGAGAGAGAGAGAGAGTGTGTCTACCCAGTTGAGTAACCACCTATCAGGAAACAGGTGAATGCTAAAAAAATACAGGTGTATGTATGTATATTTTGCAAAGACTTGATTCCATTTAACCATACAGCCATAATTCTGAAACGATCAGAAATACATATTATTCTATTTCACCTAAAAAAAATCTATCCACTCCCATTTCAAAACCTGCGGTTAAACCAGAAGTGATACAAGTGTATTACACAACTCTATTGCCCTCTAATAACCAGCTCTGTCCCTCTATTACGCAACATCCTCTAATAGAAACAACTCAGTCCATAACTGCTACACAAAGCCAGTTCACAGATAAGCCTCGAGTTTAAATGCGCAGAAAATCTCTGGGAACGAGGAGGGTTTATGTAAACACATCTGGCACTGACATCTGGTGACAACAGGCCTTTATTAACTGAAAATTATCTGCGATGGTTGGCCGGAATTATTCCTGTCTCTTGCCGGAGTAATGTGGTTCGACACGGAATTCTGTTTCTCTCTCTCTCTCTCTCTCTCTCTCTCTCTCTCTCTCTCTCTCTCTCTCTCTCTCAGACACAGACACAGGCACAGTATTTCTCTCTCATTTGTTTCCCATTTCTGTTGGGTAAATCTTTTAAATTTTTATTATTATTGATAGGTATGGTATCCTCTCTCTCTCTCTCTCTCTCTCTCCCATTTCTGTTGGGTAAATCTTTTAAATTTTTACTATTAGTGATAGGTATGGTATCCTTCTCTCTCTCTCTCTCTCTCTCTCTCTCTCTCTCTCTCTCTCTCTCTCTTTCTTTATTTCACCTTTATACACACACACACATACACACACACACACACACACACACACAAATATATATATGGACAATCATCTAAACAATTTCCCCCTTTCTTTGAGAACAAAACCCTCGTATACGCCATTTATACACTTCATCTCCTCTCTCTCTCTCTGCCACGGAAATAAATGTCTCGCAATCCTTTCAAACTCTCTCTACGCCCAGTTCCACCTCCTTCCTATGGTGAGTATTTGTTTGCCTGCCATCTCTCTGTAACCATCAGCCACTCGATTTTCTTCCCTCTGTGCAACGACCTTCCTTAAAAACTCGTTCCCGCACCTGCGTCTTCCTTTCCATAAACCTGTCGATTGCTTGCTGAAGTCATTTTGCCTTTTATTTGTCCAGCTTTGCTTTTTCCCCCCTCAGTAACTGGTTAGATGCAGTCTTTGGCAAGTGCTTTCACTCGATTGCAGTCCTTTATGGCGTTTGCTTTCGAGGAGTTTTCACGAAAAGGAGAGTTTGTGACGGCAGAGTAAACATCGGGGACATTATAGTTAGTAGTAGTCATTTTTGCCCTGCAAGTTTGTCATTCCAGCATACCTTTGTATCGGCTCTCCGCTTGATCTTGCAAACATGGAGACGAAGCATTTTTTTTCCACTACATTTTATATATATATTCTTACTTTCTTTTCCACTTGGCGTTAGATTTATCATTCATACTGTTATATACACTAAATTAACATCGGTTTTAATATTTGAACTTCGACATCCATTGTGGCAAAATGGACATTGTCAGTAGTAGGAAAATCAGAATAAGATATTCTTAAAAAGTGCTGATAAGGAATAGAAAATCTTGGTTTATTTGTTATATATAAGAAAAAATTTGCTTAAGTGAAAAAATGAATCATTAGAGGCTATAATCAATGAAAACAAAAAAGGAATCAGATATTGACAACGTATGAAGAAAAATCACTATAAATAAATAATATGGAGAGCCAATTTGGCGATATTATTATTATTATTATTATTATTATTATTATTATTATTATTATTATTATTATTATTATTATTATTATTATTATTATTACTAAAACCACAGAGAAGTACAATTACTCAACTCAAGAATAACAACAAAACGCAAACTATTTTAGGAATAATCCTCGTTTGTCAGATTAACACATAATGATCAAATAACAATTAAACTCAAAAAATAGATAAAAAAACTAATCCAACGTAACAAAAACAAACATAAACAAACTAACCCAAATCCTCCACCAACTTCTGAATCGCATTTATACATCTGAGATTTCAGTTACTGGCTCAAGACAGAAATCGACCGTTTAACCTCTCAAAGATAATTCAGTTTCCCCTCCGCTGTCTCCAGCTGTCAAAATCAGCTGTTTCCACAACAGCTGACTCGGTCTTCTTCTTCTCCTTCTTCTTCTTAGTGATGGGAAGTCGGTCTCTCTCTCTCTCTCTCTCTCTCTCTCTCTCTCTCTCTCTCTCTCTCTCTCTCTCTCTCTCTCTCACATCCATTAGTCTTCATGGATGTTCAAATAATACATAAAGATTGAAAACAGATTCGCTAACTTTATTACAGCTAAAAACCTTCAAATTAAAAATGAAATAATGCTTTTACTAATTAGCATAAGCATTAGATTATACAAGCAAATATTTATTCTGTTTGAATAACTGATGTAAGTTAAATAAGATGAAATCAGTGCCCTTTTTTTTGTCTTATGATATTTATATATCTATCTATATTTTTATACATACATACATACATACACACACACACACACATATATATATACAGTATATATATATATATATATATATATATATATATATATATATATGTATATATAAATAGATAGATAGCTTTATTATAATATTATTATAATAATAATTAATGAAAAATAAATTATTATTACATATTATTAATTAATTATTATTATTATTATTATTTTATTATTATATTTGAAAAATAACTCATAAAGTTAAACCTAAAAGCTTTCAATTTTTTAACAGGAATCAATTAACACAAATCAAAACCAAGTCCCCCCCTACACATTTCAGAAGAAGCATCTGTCAAACAGACAAATTTAAATCTTCACAAAAGCAGTCGTGTGTCTGCAAGCAATATCCTCCCCATCTCGTAAAAAGCATCGCAAAATCTCCAATTTGAGTTTTACAGCTTTGCGTGAGAGTGACGTTAGGAGGAGCAATTGCAGAAGGACTTCTAAACATGAGGTTTCTTGCCCTCAAGTGGATTCTGTCTTGCATGCGTGTTGTCCTCTCTCTCTCTCTCTCTCTCTCTCTCTCTCTCTCTCTCTCTCTCTCTCTCTCTCTCTCTCTCTGAAGTCATTTAAATGGTAAGATGAGGACGGGAGGAGAAAGATAGGAACTCGGTGTGTAAAATCAAAAAGAAAAATAAGGGGAAAGAAAAATAGAACAAGAAAAAGGACCTCTTTCTCTCTCTCTCTCTCTCTCTCTCTCTCTCTCTCTCTCTCTCTCTCTCTCTCTCTCTCTCCCCGGATAATCATTAAAAAATAGAAAAAAGTAGATCAGGAAAGTAGAAAACGACATAACTCTCTCTCTCTCTCTCTCTCTCTCTCTCTCTCTCTCTCTCTCTCTCTCTCCATGAATTTTAAAAAGGCCACTTTTTTTTATTTTAAGTTACTGAGTACGCCATACCAAATGATTGAACAGAGAGAGAGAGAGAGAGAGAGAGAGAGAGAGAGAGAGAGAGAGAGAGAGAGAGAGAGAGAGAACAATTAAAGTATCACTCGAGCAGAATACTCACGAGGCATAAAAACGGAATTCGCAATTGCCTTCTTAATCTCTCTCTCTCTCTCTCTCTCTCTCTCTCTCTCTCTCTCTCTCTCTCTCTCTCTCTCTCTCTCACGCAACGTTGTAAAACTTAAATTGGAAATTTAACGAAGCCTTTTACGAGATGTCCAGGATATTTGCTTGACGATAAAAGCACGATGAAGATTTTCGTTTTTGTGACAATGATAACATAAATAAAAAATGTTGATGGCGTCTTAGTGCTCTGGTTTTTCTTAATGTGAAGTGCATGGCTGGATATTATTATTATTATTATTATTATTATTATTATTATTATTATTATTATTATTATTATATTATTTTATTTTTATTATTATCGTTATTATTATTATTTTATTATTATTAGTTTTATTATTATTATTATTATTATTATTGTTATTATTATTATTATTATAAAAGTTGACGTTCTGAAGCTTTTTATTTATTTATTTATTTATTTATTATTATTATTATTATTATTATTATTATTATTATTATTATTATTATTATTATTATTATTATTATTATTATTTTTATTATTATTATCCAATCACATCGTGAAATTTAGGGGAAGGTACCATCTGGTCCAATTGCAGCTTTACAAAAATGATTACAAAGCAGATATATTCAGGTGCAAAAATCATATTAGTGATAAAATCAGTCCTAAACTGATTACTGATATTCCCTTTGATGTAATAATTTCAAACAAAATTGTCAATTTATTTTCCCCGTCTTATTTGTCAGTCATAATTTACCAGATATTTTAAATAATTATATTACAATTTTAGATCAACGTTAAAAATATAAATCATTGTTAGCCTCTTTTGCTGAGGCAAAAAAAAAAAAAAAATTAAACACAAAAAATGCACCGAAGTTTCTTCGGCGCAGTCGGGTTTTCTATACAGAGTATGATGCTGTATGAAACCTTCATCCGCGGCCCATGAAACTCAGCCACGGTCCGGTGGTGGCCTCAGCCACGGCCCATGAAACTCAGCCACGTCCCATGAAATTCTTAGCCGCGGCCCATGAAACTCAACCACGGTCCGGTGATGGCTTCAGCCACGGCCCATGAAATTATTAGCCGCGGCCCATGAAACTCAGCCACGGTCCGGTGGTGGCCTGTGTTGTTGGTACCTATATCGGTGCCAGAAGTACAATTATGGCTAACTTTAACCTTAAATAATATTAAAACTACTGAGGCTAGAGGGCTGCAATTTGGTATGTTTGATGATTGGAGGGTGGATGATCAACATACCAATTTGCAGCCTTCTAGCCTCAGTAGTTTATAAGATCTGAGGGCGGACAGAAAAGTACAGATAGTTTGAAGTACTGACAGAATAAAGTGCGGACAGAAAAAGTGCGGACAGACAAAGCCATCACAATAGTTTTCTTTTACAGAAAACTAATAATTTGAACATTCCATAAACCATAAGAAGCATCAAATGTCTTGACTTATGACAAAAATTGATTTTCTGACAAAATTTCCAATTTGAATTTATTTCTATTTTATTTCTATACAACTTTTAATGACATTTAACCGCGACCAGAATATTAGCCGGTACAATCAAATGTTCCAAGCGTCATAGACCATTATGCAATTATTTTACGAAATATATATATATGAAATTATCATACGGAATACCTATTATAAGAAACCCATACGCTTCATTTCAGCGAGACAGCCGATGTTTTTTTTTTACAGCTGCTGTTAAACACCCTGAAATGGTAACAGCATATCGTTACAGCTGAGGTCACGGAAGGTTGTGGATTTTTGTGGCGTTGGAATATCAATTAATTCTCGATGCTTCGGTTTTGCCTATTGACTTGGAATCGAGACCAGCTTATTCCTATAATGACAAGTTTTGGTAACTGGTTTTTATTCAAGTGCCAATTTATTGATATATACATATTATTGCGTTGTTGAAACTTTATGAAGAGTTTGTTTACAAGAGTGTTTCTATTGAATTTCTCGTGTGGGATTCATATGCCTTTATGTAAACTTACAATCATTTTGTATATGTATATATATATATATATATATATATATATATATATATATATATATATATATGTATATGTATGTATATGTATATGTATATATATATATATATATATATATATATATATATATATATATATATATATATATATATATATATATATATATATATATATATATTCTGTGTCTGTTGAGATGATGTTTCAAATTAATGTTGAGGCCTCAGGAGAATATTTTGGGAGGGGATATTTGGAATGTTGGTAATATTTCAGGATATTCCACCTTGAATCCGTGCTCCATCCCTTTAATTACCCTGATTTAATCGTAGTTGTCTGAAAATACAATTCATTTGCTGGTTACAACAAGTAAAAAAATGCGACGAAGTTGCTTCGGGGCAATCGAGTTTTCTGTACTGCCGCTCCAACGGATAATCAAGGCCACCGAAATTGGATCTATCTTTCGGTGGTCTCGGCATATAACGCTGTACGAGCCGCGGCCCATGGAACTTTAACCACGGCCCGGTGGTGGCCTGCCCTATATCGTTGCCAGAAGCATGATTATGGCTAAATTTAACCTTAAATAAAATCAAAACTACTGAGGCTAGAGGGCTGCAATTTGGTATGTTTGATGATTGGAGGGTGGATGATCAACCATCCAATTTACAGCCCTCTAGCCTCAGTAGTTTTTAAGATCTGAGGGCGGACAGAAAAGTGCGGACAGAAAAAAGTGCGGACAGAAAAAAGTGCGGTGAGAAAAAGTGCGGACAGAAAAAGTGCGGACAGAAAAAGTGCGGACAGAAAAAGTGCGGACAGAAAAAAGTGCGGACAGAAAAAAGTGCGGAAAGAAAATAAGTGCGGACAGAAAAAAGTGCGGACAGGAAAAGTGCGGACGGACAGACAAAACCGGCGCAATAACTTTCTTTTTCGGAAAACTAAAAAATGGACAAACACGTTCCCTAAAACACAATGAAGGCTGCGTGATTCAAAGGAGGAGTGAATGAACTTGAAAACTCAAACATCAAAAGAGAAAAATAATAAAGAAGAAAGAGATTTTTGGGAGAACAGTGGAAAAATACAAATTTTATTCCACGCCATTATTGTACGCCGACTCTCGAACAATTCTCGTGAATGGAAATCGGTGATAAATTTGGAAAAGGTTTTTTGACCTCGAGTTATTCCTTAATGTTCCTTCAAATTCCCCACCCCTTTCCTTCTCCCCTCCCCTCTCTCTCTCTAACCCTCTCCCCCTCTCCCCACCCCCCTTCCCCCTTGGAAAAGGAGGTTTCGTCTTTTCCGAAGAATTATTGAAGAGAGTTCGACAAGAAATACAGTCATGTTTCTCATACGGGTGATACATTACATTCCAGGTGTATTTATGTTTTAGTTTTCTGTAAAGAGAATTATTGTGCCGGCTTTGGCTGTCCGTCCGCGCTTTATTTTGTCCGCACTTTTTTCTGTCCGCGTTTTATTCTGTCCGCATTTTTTTCTGTCAGCACTTTTTTCTGTTAGCACTTTTTCCTGTCCGAATTTTTCTGTCCGCAATTTTTCTGTCAGCACTTTTTTCTGTCCGCACTTTTTCTGTCCGCACTTTTTCTGTCCGCACTTTTTCTGTCCGCACTTTTTCTGTCCGTACTTTTTCTGTCAGACTTTTTCTTAAAAACCACTAAAACCACTGAGGCTAGAAGGCTGCAAATTGGTATGCTGATCATCCACCCTCCAGTCATCAAACATACCAAATTGCAGCCCTCTAGCCTCCTCAGTAGTTTTGATTAATTTTACTTAAGGTTAAAATTAGCCATAATCATGCCTCTGGCAACGATGTAGTATGATAGGCCACCACCGGCAGTGGTTAAAGTTTCGTGGGCCACGACTCATACAGCTTTATATCGAGACCACCGAAAGATAGATCTATTTTCGGTGGCCTTGATTATCCACTGTAGCGGTTGTACAGAAAACTCGATCGCGCTCATTTTCTACTTGAAGTTTTGTTTCTTTAAATAGTGAGAATCAATTTTTTTTTAAATAGATAAAATCAATGTTTTTTTTATAAGTGAGAATCAATTTTTAAAATTTTTATGAATAAGAATCAAAACATTTTTTTTAAATAAGTGAGAATAGAATAAAAAATTTTTTCAAATAAGAGAGAATCAAAATTTTTTTTAAATAACTGAGAATCAAATTTTTTAAAGATAAGTGAGAATAAATCTTTTTATCTTTTCTTTAAATGAAAGTATAGATATTATATATATATATATATATATATATATATATATATATATATATATATATATATATATATATATATATATATATATATATATATTTTTAAGTGAGATACATTGTGAATTATATAAATTTTCTTTTGTGCTTTTATGAAGAGTAAATGTTTCTCATGAATAGTATCCACAAACAAATGTACACTCAGGCGCATACATACATAATCATGTATGAACAAATGTTTTTTATGTATGTATATATATATATATATATATATATATATATATATATATATATATATATATATATATATATGTGTGTGTGTGTGTGTGTGTGTGTGTGTGTGTGTGTGTGTGTGTGAGTGTGTATGTGTGTGTTTGTGTGCGTGTCCTGTTACAAATTTCCAACAAGCTTTTCGTAAAACATTTCAGAAATTCATTCTGCACTGTCATCCTGAGTTGGAGACTGTAACTCTCCGAGACGCAGTTTCATGAATATAAAGAAGTGTAAGGCCTCGCAGTGAATGAAAACCTATTTATATTTCTTTCAAATCTTGACACTTTGCGAGTTGTCAAGCTGACGTGTAAAGTAGGAAAGCCAAGGTTTTTATTTCCTCCGTGTTTAACACTTTATATACATAGGTAGTATTATCGTGTTTCCTTCTAAGCAGAGTTTCTCGAATTCTGAATGAATTTTTCAAACTTCAGATTCTACAGATTTTCAAATTTTGGCTGTTTAAAGGATTTAGATGGAAATGAAGAATTTACTGCCTGTATATATATATATATATATATATATATATATATATATATATATATATATATATATATATATATATATATATATATATATATATATATATATAAAACTGTCCACGAGAATATATCCAGCCGATCATTGAGATTTTTTAGGTCTGGTCAATCGATTTACAAATAAATACATCAACAATAAGAAGTTAAATTATATACACAGGAAAGAAGTGGTTTATTTGGTAGTGGACGCTCTAACTGTAAGTGAATTATCTTAAAAACTACTGAGGCGAGAAGGCTGCAAATTGCTATGTTGAGCATCCACCCTCCAATCACCAAACGTACCAAATTGCAGCCCTCTAGCCTCAGTAGTTTTTAAAATTTTATTTAAGGTTAAAGTAAGCCATGATCGTGCTTCTGGCAATGATATACTGTAGGACAGGCCACCACCGGGCCGTGGTTAAAGTAGAAATTCTTACTGGGAGATTATCTACTTGGGTCCTGTTTTTTAATTAATTTCGATTCCAGTTTTGTCTGAGTAGATTTATTAATTATTGCTTTGCATTGTAATTAATTCTATTACTACCTATGTTTTGATGTTGAAATTTCTTTGTCTGACATCTCTTTTCCCTCTCTGTTTTATAATTACCTTTCTTTTGCAGTTATTTCCAGATTATCTTTTATTATTTCCAGATTATCTTTTGCAATGTTCTGATTTTAAAAAATTAGAGTCATGCTTGATTTTATGTTCAAGAATCTGAATTTTCAAGAATTTAAGTTAGATAATTAATCATAAAAGAGTATTATCATAGAAGGCTTAAAATGTTTGCATTTTAAAGCATGATTACTGAGTAATAATAATAATAATAATAATAATAATAATAATAATAATAATAATAATAATAATAATAATAATAATAATAACCAAACCAAAACATCACACGAACAAAATAATACATCAACATCAAGTCCCTTGAATTACGAGACGAAAACATCGAACCACATTCCAAACTCGCATCAATAACTCTTCAGAAAAGCATTAATCCCACTCCACCTGAGAGCAACACTGAGCCATAAATATCACCCCCAACCCCCAACCCCCCCTAAAAAAAAAAAAAGGAGGACCCAACACCTTTAGGTCACCAATTCTCTCTCTGGATTTATCGCCAAATTCCACTTCCTGCGTCTTGTCCACAGACCTCGTTCGAGTTTTAGGAAATAATGGCCACCGAATATAAAAGTGGATTTTGAATTTTGGTTCCAATGTTTTTTTTTTTTTATTTCTACATCTCTATTGTGCCGGTTTTGTCCGTCCGTCCGCACTTTTTTCTGTCCGCGCTTTTTCAATCAGCACATTTTTCTGTCCGGTCTCAGGTCTTAAAAACTACTGAGGCTAGAGGGCTGCAAATTGGTATGTTGATCATACATCCTCCAGTCGTCAAACATACCAAATTGCAGCCCTCTAGCCTCAGTAGTTTTTAAAATTTTACTTAAGGTTAAAGTTAGCCATAATCGTGCGTCTGGCAACGATATGGTATAGGCCACCACCGTGCCGTGGTTCAAGTTTCATGGGCCGCGGCTCATACAGCACTATACCGAGACCACCGAAAGATAGATCTGTCTTCGGTGGCCTTGATCATACGCTGTAGCGAATGTACAGAAAACTCGATTGCGCCGAAGAAACTCCGGTGCATTTTTTGCTTGTTATTTTATTTAGATATTCGTGTGCACGAAGCTAGTGCTTGGTCGCCGGTGCTTTCATATCGTTTTTGGGAAAGTTTTTTTTTATGTATTTTTCGTTTTTACTTTAAAAAAAAAAACAATTTTTGGAATGGCTGTTTTTCAAACTGAATAAATATTTTCTTCGAAAATGGAACAACATGAGTCAAAAGAATATTTTTTCGGAAGTATTTTTTTGTTTCGTTGAATAACTGTGAATTCAAATCATGTTGGTAGTTACATTTCAGACCTAAGTGCGTTAGCTTATATGAATGTTGTATAGTCTACAGGTTTCATTCAGTCTTATATACATACATGCACTAGCCCATGTATACAAGATATATATATATATATATATATATATATATATATATATATATATATATATATATATATATATATATATGTATGTATGTATGTATGTATGTATGTATGTATATTATATATATATATAAATATATATATATGCTTTTGTTAATATGTAGTTAAATGAAATCTCAGATTATAAAAATACTAACACCAAATTAAGGCATTTAAAACTACATATAACTATCATCTTAATCTGAATTCATACCCCAGATACTTCAAAAATCATTCTTTTGACTGATGTTGTTCCATTTTGGGGAAATATGTAAACACAACTTTAAAAAAAACAGCCTTTCGAAAAATCACTCTTCGAAAATAAAAAAAAAAAGAACTAGGAAAAACTTTTTCCCCCCAAAAAATAGAATAAACGCACCGTCGACTAGACACTAGCAACGTGTAGCGGAATATTCGAAAATCGCTGGAGGGTGAAATAGGAAAAAAAAAAATATTGGAACAAAAAAGTCGAAACCCACTTTTATATTTGGTGGCCATTATTTCCTAAAACCCGAACGAGGTTTGTGGACAAGACGCAGGAAGTGGAATTTGGCGATAAATCCAGAGAGAGAATTGGTGACCTAAAGGTATTGGGTCCTTTTTTTTTTGGGGGGGGTTGGGGGTTGGGGGTGATATTTATGGCTCAATGTTGCTCTCGAGTGGAGTGGGATTAATGCTTTTCTGAAGAGTTATTGAAGCGAGTTTGGAATGTAGGCGAATGTTTTCGTCTCGTAAGTCAAGGGACTTGATGCTGATGTATTATTTTGAAAGTGTGTTGTTATTATTATTATTATTATTATTATTATTATTATTATTATTATTATTATTATTATTATTATTATTATTATTATTATTATTATTATAGGTGTATACATTTATTTATAGTATATATAATCAAAAGAAAATTTCCAGATAACACAATATTAATGAAATTTAAATTAGAACTAAAAACTATACTTTGTGCATATATATAATATATATATATATATATATATATATATATATATATATATATATATATATATATATATATATATACATATATATACACATACACTACACACATATCTTTTTACTTTGTCGTTTGTTCACGAAACTCCCAGGAAGTCACACGTGCACTCAGCCTCTTCACTTGTCCCTAAAAATACTTCTTTTTGGAGGAGCTGACGTGACTCCCTTTCAGACCCTTTTATTTTTATTCCTTTCTTTTTCTCCCATTTACTAATTACTCCTCTTCCGTTTGTTTCTGCTCCCTTGGGCTTTTGCATCTTTTGACATTCTCACTTTCTAATTATAAGTTTTACTTTATGTTTTTTTTTTTTTTAATTCTTTGCTTGTTTTTATTTTTCCATTTTAATTGCTGTGCTTTTAGAGATTTTTTTTTTTGTCTAATATTTTACCAGTTTCTTCTTATCTATCTTTAATTACTTCCTTTTCAGTGTCTTCTTTACTCTAACTTTTTTGGAATTTAAATTCCTGGTTACATATTTCTTTATATATTTCATATTTATGTGTTATGTGTTTCCATATTTTTATAACCCTGATATTCTCTGCTAAATTTATTTTTTTTCTTTGACCAATATTTTTTCTAAGCTAAGGTCAGTTCCAAGATCAAAGATCAAAGACCTTCATTGTACTGGTCCCTAAAGACCTTATATGATATATATATATATATATATATATATATATATATATATATATATATATATATATATATATATATATATATATACATAATATTTGTATTTATATACCCAAGTTTGTGCGAGTGACTTCATGCAGAAATGTAAGCTCTCTCTCTCTCTCTCTCTCTCTCTCTCTCTCTCTCTCTCTCTCTCTCTCTCTCTCTCTCTCTCTCTCAATTACAACATACACCAGGTCACCTACGTTACAAGCTTATTTTTTTTCTATACGTAAAACCTTTCCGCTATAATATTTGTATTCATATGTATAGGATTCTTTCTAGTCAAACCGTGCAATTTTCATGGCTTTTGTCCTACGACCAAACTCAAATAGGATTCTATTCAAAGTTTATTAAAACTCCGCACAAATGGAAGGCTGCCTCGGACTCAATACAGAAAGGAATATTGTATATGGCAAATGGAACCAAAGCTTTTACTGACACTGAAAGATTGAGGCTTTTAGGAATAGTGATTGGCTATATACAGAAGACCCAGCCAATCATTCATATAAAGGTTGTTTACTTAGACACCTTTGTAAATAAGGGGTAATTCGTTAAAGGAAGAGAAATAACTTTTTAAATGAGTTGGGGTTATAATTATTTTGACATTCGTGTTTACCTCTTTGGAAGCTGCAAGTCTAATTTCTGGACGCGTTGAGTGGATGGTGTATATCCCTAAATGTTGTTCTTAGGGATAAAATGGATATATATATATATAATAAATCTTAACTGATATAGTACATATATATATATATATATATATATATATATATATATATATATATATATATATATATATATATATATATATATATATATATATACATGCTATCATAATTACACCAGAATTACCCTACATAATGGAATAAATTAGAATCAAAGGAAAGAGCATAAAAAATATAAAACCTTATATTTAAACAAATGAAATTTCACCCAGCCATACCAAGTAAATGAAAATTATAACCACTGATACATCTACCAAACCCCTCACTGCATAAATCACTAGTAATAAGGAATATACGACTCCCCCTCCGGTCCTTAGAGAAAATGTACATACATTTGCCTGTCGTATATTATTTTTTCTCTTTTATCAGCCTTATTTGGGGCATATTTGCAGTCTCCTGTCAATTGTAAGTTAAACAGAGGGAGGCCGTGATCAATATGAGTTCGTTCTGTCTAAATAGAAGTTAGGTCACTGGTCTGTGTCCAGGAAGTATAATTTCCGTCCGCTGAATTTTGCAAGAGGAGACAATAGACTTTGGTTCTTTACTGATTACTCTCGAAGTTAAGTTCCTTTGAGGCTCTCAGATCCAAAACGGTGCCTTGCGGGGTAGTAAGTGAAATGCGGAGAGCGAGTACCGTAGAGTTTTTGCTAATACAACTGATACTGTCTTTGTTTGTGTGTACGTGGAGAAGGCATGCTTCCTTTCCAATGTCGTTTTATCATTATATATGGATATATTGCACACACGTGTAGCGCAAATAAAGTACATACGTGCATGCTTGTATATAATGTATATTGTATATAACGTATATATTTATATATATATATATACGTATATATTTATATATATATATATATATATATATATATATATATATATATATATATATATATATGTATATATATATATATATATATATATATATATATATATATATATATATATATATATATATATGTGTGTGTGTGTGTGTGTGTGTGTGTTGTAAAAATAGCCTCACATGCATAGCAAATATGAATATAATCATAATAACGTAAGCATGTAATTGCCAATTTTCAACATTGCATTATCTAATAAACAGGCAATAGGGTAACCAACAGAGAGAGAGAGAGAGAGAGAGAGAGAGAGAGAGAGAGAGAGAGACTCTTTATCACCGCCGGTGTTATTAGATTTCGCTCTGCGCGTTACCTCCACAGAACCATTCTTATATTTCGTTTTTATTGCCATCCAGGCGCCCTTGTGCATTGCCGCCGACGGGAAACACCCGAGGGCTGGACACACACATAAAGTCAGCTTAGAATTACACCGAGGGCCCGAGCCTAGGACTCCCCGGGGAGCGAGGATGCAGTACGCAGGATGTTAACTTTATCCTACCCTTGATGACTTCCGAGTTTCTCCGATGCCTCGTAGATTTTTGGTGGGGTTTTATTTTGGCGGTTCAGTATGTTAGGAGGATAACGGTGCACGTGGGAAAGAGCGTACAGGGGTTTCGTCACAGACACACACACGCACATACATACACATACATGCACATGTATGTATGTATGTATGTATGTATATGTATGAATATATATAATGTATGTAATTATATATATATATATATATATATATATATATATATATATATATATATATATATATATATATATATATATGTGTGTGTGTGTGTGTGTGTGTGTGTGTGTGTGTGTGTGTGTATGTGTGTGTGTGTGTGCGTGTGTACGTTAGAAGATTGAGATAGACTATTCCAAAATATTTATGTAGAAGACATTATACCTACTTTTCGTAATGGCATAAAATACATGTAAATTGTATGGTTGCAATTTTATTTATCTAAGGAATTTTATATATAATCTATTACCTACAGTTCCTAAATATTAGAAAAAGACACACATTTTTATTATAGATTTTTTATTATTAACAAGCTCAACTTATTTGTATCAAAAACATTCTAGACATAATTTAAACTCTATATAATGAACAGGGAATTATCACGTTCTCTACTTACGAAAAAGTGAAGAATCAATTCAATATTCCTTCTCATGAAAATATAAATTAGCAATCTATTAGATTAAACCTCACCTATTCATTCCTTCATAACTGACGAACAGCATGAACAATGGAAATCAATCACACGTCTGCACAGGGGGCGGGGGGGAGGAACTTAATCTGCATATGGCTTTGTTGCGTCAAATATGATTAGATTTTTTTTCAGACATTTTCAAAATATGTCCCGTGTTTCAGAAATCAATCAACGTTGCTTCCAGCAGACATTTTTGAGTCTTCAAAGGATTTCCTGGTTCATTAAACGTTTTTTTTATTTTTTTAGATCTTGATATTTTTCTATGAATTTTTACTTCCTCTATGCAAACTGGGCTTGAAATATTTTTCGGTGGTTTATCTAATTTGTAAAATATTTTTTTGAATAGAATATTGATGTTTCTCCAGGAATTTTAGCTCCTCTATTTAAACTGGACATAAAATATTTGCAAAATATCTTGCAAATATTTTTGTGTCATTGATAAAAATATTTCTAGAAAAAATATCTAAAATACTGATATTTCTCCATGATTCTTATCTATTTTGTAAAATATTTTTTGAAATAGAATACCTCCTCTATTTAAACTAGACATAAAATATTTCCAAAATATCTTGCAAATATTTTTGGGTCATTGATCAAAATATTTTTAGAATAAAATATTGATATTTCTCCTTGAATCTTACCTCCTCTGTGCATACGAGATTTGGAAAAATTTTCAGAATATTTTGCAAAAATAGAAATACAAATATTTTAAAATATTTCACGCTTTTTTGTGATTAACAGAAACATTTTCGGCCCCAGAATAACCTCTGTATAACAGAAAGCCAAAAGTAACCACATATTTATTTTATCTATGTCATCCATATACCTTTGCCGTCATCCAACCCCGGTTCATCATCTCTCACTACTACTACTATTGCTACTACTACTACTACTATATTATAGTTCCTTTAGTTTATGATTTATAGAATTCATTAAAAAAATTCTTTAATAT
>NC_089773.1:12430000-12432500 GCF_040412425.1 Macrobrachium rosenbergii
GAGAGAGAGAGAGAGTTACGCATTCATCTGAAGAAAACCTGGTGAACTGACACTGAGTGGATGATGTTTCATTCCTCCAAACTCTGGCCAAGGCCCTCTCTTCTAATGGCTGTCCTAATTTTTTGAAGCTCCACTTAATTCTGTTTCATTATTTAACTTCCTGAATATTTTATTGTTCCTTTTTATCAAGTAACGAGGAGGGAGCTACTGAGTTAGTGAAGTGTTTCGTTGTTTTAGTTTTCAAGAAAGTTTTTTTTGTGAGGACCTGATGTATAAATGTATATGTATATGTATAATGTGTATATATAAATATAGATGTATATAAGTAAATAAACATATCTATATAATATAAATGTATATTTATACATACATACATAGATACATACATAACACATTCATACATACATACACCCAATTCCCTAATGTATATCTATCCCAAACCATTCCTTAAGCCCAAACTGACAAAAACTCCCTCAAACATCCTACGAGACATCCTTCCCATAAAATCCTAGTCCAGAATCCTTGTGTATCAGGGAAGCCATTAAAACCCAGGAAGTCCTTGCGGAGGGTCCTTATCGTTCAAATCCTTCAAAGGGGACGAGATTCCGTGTCCCTCTTCAAGGCCACGTGCTAATGAGACATCGTTAGTCCCTGGGACACGTTCCATGTTTTTTTATGGGGGTGGGGGTGTGGGCAGGGCTGGGGGGGCCAGGCCTTGGTCTGTGTTTAATTTTTGTTTTATTAGTGTGGGTTTTATATGTGTATATATAAGTGAAACAACAGAGTGGTTACCAGGCCTTTCGACAAACGGTCCTTTACTACCAGACTGATGAATAATACAAACGTAAGTTTACAAGAAAGCGCATTTTTAATTGTTCAATGTTTTGAAAAAGGTTTCATTGCTATAAACATAATGTAATACCTAAATACTTCACGGAACTTATAGAACTAACTTTCGCTATCTGCTGATCAATACCAGCTATGTATTCGTTTCTATAACAGTTTTTATCAAATATTTATTATTATATTATTATTTCAGTAGATGAAACCTATTCACATGGAACAAGCACACTAACATTCTTGAAGCTTCCAAAGAATGTTGGTTCCAACCTCCCACCACAGCAGACCCCACACTACAGCAGTAACTGATCATGATAAAGAGCCGGTGATTTTTATTCATCGCCCTGGGGGAAACGCGAACCGCCCCACAGCGACATCTGAGTGGAATTCCACGACACTAACCACTACACCAGCAGACCAGTAAATAGTTGATTAATTCTTTATCTGCTGATCAATAGCGGATATTGTATTCGTCTCTATAAGAACATTAATCAGAGGTAAGACTTCGAATCCTATAAAATGATGAGTCGAGAGGAATAAGCCTTTTGAGTGGAAGAACAGATTCCAAACCTCTTTAGTACCAATCACGCTTCCGCCGATTGATTCCCGAGATAGCGCACTCCTGTCTCTCTCTCTCTCTCTCTCTCTCTCTCTCTCTCTCTCTCTCTCTCTCTCTCTCTCTCTCTCTGTTCCTTTTTCCCAAATATTTTTTATATATTTTGCGAATTATTCTCCCCCTCTCTCTCGTAGATACTTTCATATTTTGGGAGGTCATTTCTCTCTCTCTCTCTCTCTCTCTCTCTCTCTCTCTCTCTCTCTCTCTCTCTCTCTCTCTCTCTCTTATAGTGACTATTTGTTCAGCGCAGAATGGAGATTTGATTCCTACCAATCTGATGCAATATTTTACCCCGGCGTGCTAACTTCTCTCTCTCTCTCTCTCTCTCTCTCTCTCTCTCTCTGCTGGGATTAATTGCCATCTTAAGAACCTCCTGATGAAGACGGCCCAAGAAATACAATTAGAACTGAAGATCGGGAGATGACATTTCGCCCTAATTAACCCTTTCAGTCAAGGATGCTGGAACCAGTCAATATTTGATCTCTGACTTCGCCGCGGAAGATAAGAAGAGACAGAGAGAGAGAGAGAAAGAAAGAGAGAAGGGGGTAGAGAGAGAGAGAGAGAGATAAGGAGGTGGGAGATTTGCGGCGTCACATAATCGGGAGGTTTGTGGTTTGTTTGAGGAGTTGGAAAGCGTTTTCTCCGAAGCGTTTGGGGTCTTGCGAGCAGATAAGTGGGAGTGATGGCGATTGGTTTGTGTGGTGGTTTGTGGTTTTGTTGGTGTGGTTTGCTGGGAGGTCTTGTGTTTGTGTGTGTGTGTGTGGGGTGGATGTGTCATTTTCTCTCTCTCTCTGTCCCGTAAATTTTATTTAGTATTTGGCAACTTTTCTCTCTTTTTCTCTCTTAGATTTTTATGGATCTTGTTGATTGTTCTCTCTCTCTCTCTCTCTCTCTCTCTCTCTCTCTCTCTCTCTCTCTCTCTCTCTCTCTCTCTCTCTTAGATTTTTCTATCTTTTGGGAATTATTCTCTCTCTCTCTCTCTCTCTCTCTCTCTCTCTCTCTCTCTCTCTCTCTCTCTCTCTCTCTCATTAGACACACTTCCGT
>NC_089773.1:12437500-12450000 GCF_040412425.1 Macrobrachium rosenbergii
TTTTTTTATTTATTTCTTTTACAATGCCCTTTCTAATATCCAGGATATTTTTCTTAGGGTTGTTGGTGAAAGTTTGGTAGTTTTGGTATTTCCTGAGAGAGAGAGAGAGAGAGAGAGAGAGAGAGAGAGAGAGAGAGAGAGAGAGAGAGAGAGAGAGAGAGAGAGAGAGAGAGAGAGGTCGAAAAAAACTCTGTTTAGGGTGAGGAGAAATGGATTGCTTTTCAATTCATTTATTGTAGTTTTATTTTATTTATATGATATTTTATAGGCATAGATATTCATTTGTTTAAAAGATATTACAGCAGGTATTTTCATTTAAAAACAGCGTACAGTTTTATATGTAAATATAATTATTGAGAAGCTAAATGCGAATTAATATTATAATGTCTATCTTTCTAGCTATCTATCTAGCGCTCTGTCCATCTATGTATCTATAGTATGTATATATATATATATATATATATATATATATATATATATATATATATATATATATATATATATAAACATACATGTATATATACATATATTTATTTATATCCATCCTGAAACTAAATAACCAAGCTCTAAAGTTCCTAACTTTGGGAATCAGCTCCGACAAATCTAACTCTTCCCGATTCGAGAGCCATTCCCATTCCAGCTTTCAACTTAATTCCTTGCCTTCAGTAAAATAGGGGAATAATTCCTGCCGGCGAATCTAGACGCATACCGATAATCCTTCCTCCTCTTATCTAGGAATTGGAATTCCATTTAGGAACTGGATGGGAATTGGGGAGGAATTAGGCCTTACAAAGTGGCGTATAGGATGGGAGTGAATGTACGCTTGGCGTCTTGGGATTTGCGTATGGGGAGAGTTCCTTTCAGTTCTGTTTGATTAAGAGGCTTCGTGGAAAATATTATTGGTGGTTGAATTGTGGTTATTTTATCAATAATATTAGTAATATTAAATTTATATTTTTTCCTTTTAATAGTAAATTTTTAAAGTCTATATAACAAAAGATGTGGAAATTTTAAACACAAAGAAGTATAATTTTTTGTAATAGTCAATTTTCGAAGCATAAACATCAAAAGATTTACAGTTTTAATTTTTTTATAAAAACTCAGAACTAATATTTTGAATCCAATCAAAGGAAATGATATCACAAGTACTGATACATCAAAGTATAAATATCATTGATATTATTACACCGACCTATATATTCATTACATCAGATAACCAGATAAATAAAAAAACTTTTGATGAATAATGAGATTTGAGTGAAAACTGATAAAAAAACATTCATTTATTGCAAAAGCCTCGTGATAAAATATATTTTCAGGCATAATTTATTTCGTACATTCTGTGTGATAGAAAACTGTTTTTTGATTTGCTAATGCAAAAATTCCATACAAGAAATGATGGAATTAAAAACTTTTGATAATATTGATGTATCCTTGTTTTTGATTTGTAATGGTATTTCCAATTTCATTTTTTTAGATAAATTGATAATCCTGGTTTATATATATATATATATATATATATATATATATATATATATATATATATATATATATATATATATATATATATACATATATATATATATATAGAGAGAGAGAGAGAGAGAGAGAGAGAGAGAGAGAGAGAGAGAGAGAGAGAGAGAGAGAGAGACGTATACATGCATGTATTCATTGAGCATGTTTGGCATTTATCAAACGAACACGATACCTGTATATGTCACAAATTATATATATACATATATAATTTGTGACGTATACAGGTATCGTATTCATACATACATACATGCATAATAAATACATGCATAAATATAATCCCATAATTGACGAAACCATAACAGTAATTATGTAAAATGCAAAACAAATAAATAAAGATATAAAACAACAAAAGACGAAGTGATCGTCTTGGAAGAGAGAGAGAGAGAGAGAGAGAGAGAGAGAGAGAGAGAGAGAGAGAGAGAGAGAGAAGGCAATAAAATACCTTCTTTTCATCCAATCTCTCCTGACTTTCATTTTATGCGTGCTCGGGGATTCTGCTGTCCCGGTTTCTACTGGAAGAGAAGAAGAAGAAGAAGAAGAAGAAGAAGAAGAAGAAGAAGAAGAAGAAGAAGAAGGTATTTCGGCTCGATTCTTGTGCTTTTTAGTTATTTTTATTTTGTTTAGTTTCTGTAAACTGCCATTAATGTTCTCGCAGTATTAGTATTGGTACATATACCTGATTAATAGTAATAATAATAATAATAATAATAATAATAATAATAATAATAATAATAATAATAATAATAATAATAATGTTGATAAAATCATTTTTTTTAAAGGACAGTTATTTTTTATCATCACGAAAAAGATTATTAAAAAAATAAAATAATAGTAATAATAATAATAATAATAATAATAATAATAATAATAATATATAATAATAATAATAAATATGATGATGAAAAATACTTTTCTTTTAAAGAACAAATTTATTTGCCTCAACACTAAAAAAGATTATAATAATAATAATAATAATAATAATAATAATAATAATAATAATAATAATAATAATAATAATAATAATAATAAATATGATAATGAAAAATAATTTTTCTTTTAAAGAACAAATTTATTTTCCTCATCACAAAATTTTTTTAATAATAATAATAATAATAATAATAATAATAATAATAATAATAATAATAATAATAATAATAATAATAAATATGATGATGATAAAATACTTTTTCTTTTAAAGAACAAATTTATTTGCCTCAACACTAAAAAGATTATAATAATAATAATAATAATAATAATAATAATAATAATAATAATAATAATAATAATAATAACAAATATGATGGTGATAAAATACTTTTTTTTTTAAAGAACAAATTTATTTGCCTCAACACTAAAAAGATTATAATAATAATAATAATAATAATAATAATAATAATAATAATAATAATAATAATAATAATAATAATAATAATAATAATAATAATAATAAAATATTTTCATTTCAAAGAACAAAATTATATTCCAGTGAAAACTTCCTGTTATTGGCAGTTTAAGGAACAAGTTTCTACAGTCTTGTAAATACACCGTGAAAATGTTTATCATCTGATTTCCTAAGGAAGCCAAATCTTCGGTGCTGTAATATAGAATATATTTGCATTTTAACTAGTAGCGTGTAAAACGATTTACATGTATTTTCTTTTTACTGATAGTGGGTGTGAGGTTATTTGATTTTTACAGTTAGACACATATGTAAAATTACTTACCTTTTTCCTGGTATTGAAGGTCAAATTGGTTGCTGTTTAGTTTTCTGTAAAAGAAAACTATTGTGCCGCCTTTGTCTGTCCGCCCTCAGGTCTTAAAAACTACTGAGGCTAGAGGGCTGCAAATTGGTATGTTGATTATCCACCCTCATATCATCAAACATACCAAATTGCAGCCCTCTAGCCTCAGTAGTTTTCATTTCATTTAAGGTCAAAGTTAGCCATAATCGTCCATCTGGCAACGATATAGGACAGATCACCATCTGCCCGTGGTTAAAGATTCATGGGCCGCGGCTCATACAGCATTATACCGAGACCGCCGAAAGATAGATCTGTTTTTGGTGGCCTTGATTATACGCTGTACAGAAAACTCGACTGCGCCGAAGAAACGTCGTCACATTTTTTACTTTTTATTGTTAGCGAATGATCAATAAATTCAATATGCCATATCTTTGTATCATGAAGTAAGTAAATGAAAAAAATCAGTAATCATTATATAAAAATATTTATTTTTTACATTTATGAGGGAGAGCAAATGTGAAAAACGAGAAATATCCGACCCTCAGTAGGACACGAACATTCAGAAAAGCTGGAATAATATTGGAACAAATCACAGGTACTTCAAGAACCGTTCGGATTTAAGAACAAAAACGAATCACTCAAATAACATTCGCCAGAACGAACTCATTCCCCGAGGCCGTACCTCGAGGGAAAATAATGAGTCAAACATGTAGTTGTAATCCCCTCTGGGAAGTAGGCAGTAATTATTTTTCGCTAATTAGAGTTTTAAATAATGGCCACTCGCTCGGCCATGCCTCGTCATATCTCTTGAGAAATCCTCATTAGCACTGCGGTCTTCTGAAAATCCCGGCTGGGGGGAGAATGACGAGTGTTGTTTAAGCACACGCGGAGGTGATTGCAAGTGATTTATGGTGATTTACGTTGTTTTATCACGCTGCCAATTAGCCTGACAGGGGGATGCGTCTTCGTGCGGAAGCAAGATGTCTTGAATGTGCTGTAAGACTTCTTCTTGATTTGGAGGTTTGAGTGAAGGAATTTGTTGAAAGATGCTTGGAAGTTTGAAAGATGAAAAGGAGTTATGGCTAAAACCATTTCTGCACTTATTATCAAACAGGTTATTAACTATCTAAATATCTAGAATAATTTGCCAGTTAACTGTTATGAGTCATGTATAAATTGCAGGTCAAAACTAGGCAAATCAGATATATTTTACAGAATAAATCCGAAATCTATGGTATCTCTTTCAGATTTCCTGAAATATTCCTGGTATAAATTGCTTCTGTACAATGGCTAAATGTATTCCTAATTTTTTTTTTTTTTTTGAGGAATTTTAATGAACATTATCAAGCATTTTAATCTTTACTCTTGTAACTCTACTCCACATGAATAGCTCTCATAACCAACGAATCAAAAGCGAAAATATATGTCAAAAGAACATTAATTTTTTTCATCATATGAAAATATAGAGCGTGAAAAAATCATTTAAATTCCTGGAACCAAAAATACCATCACAGTGAACAGCCGTAATTCTGGGACTTATTTTTCGAAAGTGGCATTTAAATAACCATTGCCTCTGACTATTAATATTGATGGCTAATAAAAATTCCAATGTTTTCGAATCATTATTCAGCTAAATACGAATCGGCCCGGGCTTTTGTGGGAATTTAGGAATGGGAATGAGAATTTGTCAGGCGGTTAAAAAACAAAAGGTATTTTCGACTGGTTTTGGAAGGGTCTTGTGATAGTGTTTTGGACGTTAAATAATTAATTATGATTTCATTTTGTTATTAATGTTTATTTTTTTTTATAAAATCCTGCCTAGAATAGAGTTATTAGGTTTTAGATTCTTTAATTAAACGTAATTAGCTAAATATATTTGTAAATATAGTTTCACTGACTGATATATATATATATATATATATATATATATATATATATATATATATATATATATATATATATATATATATATATATCAAATATAAGGGAGCCCATAGAAACGCCAAAATGTGAAAAAAATAAAGGCTATATTTCAGAGACCAAACTGCCTCTCTCCTCAGGCAAATAGTGAATGAGAAAAAGTTACAGAAAAGCGGTATTTATACTAAAAGATGGAATTCTGTTTTAAAAGAAACTATTTCACAGTCATATATATATATATATATATATATATATATATATATATATATATATATATATATACATATACATTCATACATACATACATACATACATATACATCACATTCTTTAGAAGCGAGCAGCCTTAGGCGGGTTCTTCCAACCCCCAATCTCCTATAACTCAAACGTTCAAGTAGAACTTCGATTCCATTTGATGAAAAAAGGAAAGAAAATCGAGTAATATCCTCAGGGTACCCCTCAAAATTAACGTACAAGAGCCCCACACGGCAAGAAATCTCCATATCGAATTTCGATGCGACAGAATTAATATTCTTGGCGTCGCATTCTGAGAGTGAATAATGGGTCGAGTTGAAGTGTGAAATTAGGGTAAAACTACTTTGTAAAAGTGTTGATGATGTGAGTTTATTTTTTGTTGGCAAGAGAAGGTTTAGTGTAGAATATTGATATTATTATTTTAACGTTTACTGCTAATGTCAGTTTGATGTATGTTAAATTTGTGTTTTTGTATATTATATGTTGAAAGTTGTTTATATATATATATATATATATATATATATATATATATATATATATATATATATATATATATATATATATATATATATATATATATATATATATATATATATATATATCAGAAATCCTGAAAATAACAAATAGGCTACTTTTATTGAATACCAAATATTTAACGGAAGACACAATACCATATTTTCCACATATGAGAACATCATGCAATGAAAGGTCAATTAATAATAATAATAATAATAATAATAATAATAATAATAATAATAATAATAATAATAATAATATGCCCTTAAGTACATTGCCTATCCCATACCCTGTGTGTGCCCGCAGCGTGAAACAAAGACCCTGTAATATTTATGCAAATGTGTAATACTCAGTAACATTGCCAGAGCGTGCTTCTAGTAGTCTGGCCTGTGTAGGGAATTTGCATAATATGTATATAAGACCACGCACTGGAATAACGCTGAAATTGAAAAGGTGCAGATGTGTAGGGAGTGTGTGTATGTATGTGTATGTATGTGTATGGATATGTATGTATATGTATATATATATATATATATATATATATATATATATATATATATATATATATATATATATGTATATGTGTATATATATATATATATATATATATATATATATATATATATATATATATATATATATATATATATATATATATATATATATATATATATGTCTTCTCTATTTCATTAGTAGACTATCTTATTCTCTGATGCCAAATATTCATCAATTATTGGCTCTCCTGAATAAATATCTATGATTGTGACTATTTTAATAAGATATGAATGTATTAAGACATCATTATTTATAAAGCAATTATTTGAAATTGAGTCAAGCATTTTGTGTTGTAAAATTGGCCTCAGTAATTTTTGAAATATATAAAAAAAAGTCATATTTTATTTCTAATGACTATATTGAACAGGTTTTCCAGGAGTGATATATTTTGGTGTATCATTCAATGGCTAAAATCAATTCTAGCTAATTGAAGAAATTTGTCCATAAAAAGTAGGAAATTTTTTTATATAATAATTCATGTTATTGTTGAAATCCACAAATAAAAATAAACTTGTAACCTGTAATCATTTTTAAAATCAGTTACATTAAACCTATTGAGGGATCTACTATGGTACTTAGCAATTTTAGCAAATTTTTTCCTGCTGAAATGAAAGCAAATACAATTCTGAAATGATATATATATATATATATATATATATATATATATATATATATATATATATATATATATATATATATATATATATATATATATATATATATATATATATATATATATACATATATATATACACACACACACACACACCTCCCTCCACCCCCCCATGAAGTAGCCTCATGTAATTCAAGTAGGAGCTAATAGCAATTCAACAGCAGAATGGTAATCCCATTCACCAGAGATTCCGCGATCCGAAGTCGACCTCTTGTTTATCCTATCAGAAGTTTCGGAGGTCAGATTCCCGTCCTGTAATTCATGGCATAAATTGGCAGGCGGGTAGCTTTGATTCAAATCCAAGCGGACAACCTTACGTAATATATTGTTTGGGAAGCTTCTTGGGAGCCTTCGAGAGTGAAATTGTGTTATGGCGGTCAGTGGATGAGTGAGTGCGTGAAAGAGAGAGAGAAGAGAGAGAGAGAGAGAGAGAGAGAGAGAGAGAGAGAGAGAGAGAGAGAGATGAAAATTCCAGTACTTATGTTCCTGCTACCATTACTACTGCCAGTATTAATATTCCTACTTCCATAACTCCTTCTACTACTAATTTTCTAATTGCTGCTATTACAAGTAATATTACCACTAATATTATCACCAATGCCATTACCATTGCCAGTACTGATTCTGCTGCTATTACCACTGCTAGTATTACTGCCCGTACTAATAATCCTACTGCTTTTACTACTGCCATTACTTATAGTCTAACTGCCATGACTACCCCCACTACCAAATTCCCAATTACTGCTTTAACTAATAATAATAATAATAATAATAATAATAATAATAATAATAATAATAATAATAATAATAATAATAATAATAATAATTAATAATAATAATAATAATATCACAACCACAAACAGAAACCTGACGACCTGAAAACCTTTCAAATATTACCCCCTTCAGAAAAACAACATCACAACCCATTCTCCCAAAGGCTTCCAGCCATCATAGGTTGTTTTTTTTTCTTCCTTTGGGGGTTATTGAAGGGAACTGGAGCAGAACTCCGCCCCCCCTCACTGGATATGGATGTGTAAAATGGAGGGAGTCCTGGAAACGTGACTCTTATATATTAGGGTTCCTGGAAATGTGAAGGATAAAGTGGTGGGAGTTTTTTATTTTATCTGTTTTTTTTATGTATTTTTTCTTGGAAGAAAATTTTTTTTTTTTGGGAGGGGATTTGGGTTGAGGTGTTTTGGAGAATTTCAAGTAGAATGTAATATTTATTTTTGCTTATTTGTACTTTAGAGAGGTACATCATGTAATAATAATAATAATAATAATAATAATAATAATAATAATAATAATAATAATAATATTTAAGCTATTTTGAAGAATGTGGTTTTTAGAGAAGGCAGTGTTTATTTAGTTTATTTCTGCAGCAGGCATCGTTGTTATAATAATAATAATAATAATAATAATAATAATAATAATAATAATAATAATAATAATAATAATAATAATTAAACAGCTATGAACAGGAAATGAAAATTGTAAAATAATTTTCAATTTCATATAACTATAATTTCTAATAATTCTTCCCGGGGTTAAAGCAATAATAATAATAATAATAATAATAATAATAATAATAATAATAATAATAATAATAATAATAATAATAATAATAATAGTAATACCAATTAACATTTTTCTGAATTATTTGACATTCATGCTTCAATTGTAGCCATTATATTCTTGATAATATATCGATTGATATTTTTTCTATTTATTAATCATAATTTGTAATCAGCAAGTTTCAATTCCATCTTATCAGGAATATTTATTTACAATAAATATCTCAACTGATACTCGCTAATGAACAAAAATTCCTTAATTTAGGGATGTAGGGTTTTTAAGTCCACCTGAAATGCGTGACTGAAAAATAAAATCCAGTTCTTTAAAATTAATAAGGGAAGTTATTAATAGAGATCAAACGAAACCGCCGAAAAAGAAGAGATTTTCCCAAGCACATGACGTTCTCCTCGTTCTGACGGTGTCACCTGTCACGTGGAAAGACACCTTCCTAATTAGGGAAGCTAACTGCAGACTGCTTGCACACCTGTGTGTGTGTGCGTCTCTCTCTCTCTCTCTCTCTCTCTCTCTCTCTCTCTCTCTCTCTCTCTCTCTCTCTCTCTCACAGTCTGCTTACACCTGTGTGTATGTGGTAGTGTTCGTTAGTGGAGTTCCTAGCGCTTTCTCTCTCTCTCTCTCTCTCTCTCTCTCTCTCTCTCTCTCTCTCTCTCTCTCTCACAGTCTGCTTACACCTGTGTGTGTGGTAGTGTTCGTTAGTGGAGTTCCTCTCTTTCTCTCTCTCTCTCTCTCTCTCTCTCTCTCTCTCTCTCTCTCTCTCTCTCTCTCTCTCTCTCTCTCTCTCTCTCTGTCATACTCCGTAATCTTAACAACCTACGTAAGGTACTTTGCCCTGGTGGAGGCTTCTCTCTCTCTCTCTCTCTCTCTCTCTCTCTCTCTCTCTCTCTCTCTCTCTCTCTCTCTCGTCCCTTGTAATAGTATTCTTTAGATTTTTACTTGAATTAACAATCAAACTTCTTACTTTTTCCTTTTATATTTTCTAACCAATGAAGACGTTCAGAAAATGATATTATAGGCACCCTTTAGGTTTATAAAACCCATCCTAAATTATTTCTGCATTTTCATTAACAGCAATATTTTCTGATGGTACTTAACTCTCATTAACTTAAAACAAAATAAAAAAATTTAGAATTATGAACTTGAAGAATAAATGTTTCCAAAAAATATTCAATAAACTGTTTTTCACATTCTAAAAACATCCTCCCTATTTTACATAAGCTACAAACCTCCCCTACCTGTCTTGGACCACCCACTCCCTCCCCTCGGCCCCCACCTTTAAAAAAACCTCCCAGAAGGAGAAATAAAATAAGAATAACGTTCCAGGAGTTTGAACAGCGAAGGCAAATTGCTTGAAAAGGTCATAAATAAGGATCAGCATTCAAAAGACATTAGGTGCTTTCGAAATGTGGCAACGATTAGCATAATTTACCGGGCGATGAATTTGCTTTCTGGAAGCCTTCCAGACAGCAGGGTTGGTCTATATAAGGTCGAGATAATCCTTTAAGAATTCAGGAAAGAAAAGTTGATTTTTTTTTACGTGGTTAGATTATTCATTACGTGACTTCTTTTCCCCCCTCAGAGAAAATAGTTACAAGAAACATTAGGTATGAATAGAATATTGTATATAAAACATTTTTTCTGATTTAGGTCATATATTTTTCATATATTTTTTCAAGGTACTCTGATATTATTATCTACTAAATTCACTATTCATTGGGCTATGATTATCCTTAGAAAGTCTTGGAAAATGTCAATTTCATTTCCCATTTGAATATTCATTATGTGACTTTTTTTTCCATCAGAGAAAATAGTTACAAACAATATTAATATCTACTAAATTCACTATTCATTGGGCTAAGATTATCCTTAGAAAGTCTTGGAAAATGTCAATTTCATTTCCCATTTGAATATTCATTATGTGACTTTTTTTCCATCAGAGAAAATAGTTACAAAAAATATTAGGTATGAATAGAATATTGTATAGAACTCATTTCATTTTCATTTAGATGTTTTAATTTTATATTCTTTCAAGATACTCTAAAATATTTATCTACAAAATTCACTATAAAACATTTAGAAACATTATCGAAAATTATCACTGCTGGACAAAATATTGCCAAGGAAAAAATTTTTTCCAATTTAGATATATTTTCAATATATTCATTAAGGTACCCTAAAATTGATCTCTAGTTAAGCCATTGTAATATAAAATCCACTATGTACTGGGCTAAGATTATTCTTAAATAGTCTAGGGAAAAAAGATTATTTTTTTTATTTAAATATTCATTATATGATATTTTTTCACAGGGACATTGCTTACGAAAAATTATCAGGTATGAATTAAATATTTGATAGAAAACATTTCTTTCTCATTTAGATATATTTTCAATAAATTTTTAAGATACTCTAAAATATATATCTAATAAATTCACACACAAAAAATTTGAAACATAATTCCAGATATCAGAGATGAATAAAATATTGTATGATAAACTTGTCTCTCTCTCTCTCTCTCTCTCTCTCTCTCTCTCTCTCTCTCTCTCTCTCTCTCTCTCTCTCTCTCTCTCTCTATATATATATATATATATATATATATATGTATATATAATTTCATATATTTTTAAATACTGGGGAAAAAATTACAGAATTCACGATAGAACAGCATTAAATACTAATAAAAATAACATTGCTAAGCAAAATCACCAAGAACATGAAAAATGCTTCAGTTGTGGTACAATTATTTTGGTAACAAGAAATGATTATGTTTGATAATTAATTATGCAATAATTTCCCAAATATCTGGTAATATTTTATCAACAATAATATAACCGTCAGGTGATATAAATCAACAACATAAAATGGAATCAATTCTCTCTTAGTTTTAAGTTTCATTTTCCGCATTAAACTGAAAATCATTTACAAACTCCCAAAAACATTTTTTTTAAAATTCTCTACCTCAGATGAAAGGGTACCGGGGCGGCAGAAGTTTCTCCTCTGAAAGAACGAAAGACTAGACCCTCTTTTAATATATTCTTTGACCCCTCAGCTTAAGAATATACGATAGCCAGCTCATATACCAAGTTCTCACAAGGGAGTTCTTTAATATACCGAGGAAAAGTTGAAAAATTCAGGCGCCTTCAGACCCTGCTTCAGAGAAGATTAAAGATTTTGAAGTGCTTAATTTTTTTTCTCTTTTCGTTCACAGAGGATAAGGCGATGGATTGCCTAATATCCGGACCTAGACTTTAGCTCGGTCCAGGTAAAAGATGAAAAGATTATTATTATTATTATTATTCGGAAGATGAACCCTATTATTATGGAACAAGTCCACAGCAGGGGCCATCGACTTGAAATTCAAACTCCCATAGATGTAAATTAAAGAAAATTGATGTTAATATGGAATAAATTAATAGTCTATCAACTACTGGATGAAAAATTGTCAATCTGAGATAAAACAAAAGTCAAGAAAAATCCCTGCAAAATTTTAGTAAAATTAAAACCATAATAAACCACGTAAAATTTTGTTAAGTGACAACATGTGACAAAAAGTTACTAAAATGAATGACACATGCTTATTCCTATCAAGTATCAGCAAATAAATAGCTGTTATGCTCCAAAACTCCAGCACAAATATGAACCCTTACTTTCATGGTTCTTGAAAGAAACTTGGTATAAATAATATGCCATTTTTTTATTCTTCGTATTCTTTAAAAT
>NC_089773.1:12455000-12467500 GCF_040412425.1 Macrobrachium rosenbergii
GTCGAACTTACAACTATCTCTCTCTCTCTCTCTCTCTCTCTCTCTCTCTCTCTCTCTCTCTCTCAAAACCTTCTCCTCCCAAAACATCAACTTCAGTCGAACTTACAACTATTCTCTCTCTCTCTCTCTCTCTCTCTCTCTCTCTCTCTCTCTCTCTCTCTCTCTCAAAACTCTCTCTCTCCTCCCAAAACATCAACTTCAGTCGAACTTACAACTATTCTCTCTCTCTCTCTCTCTCTCTCTCTCTCTCTCTCTCTCTCTCTCTCTCTCTCTCTCTCAAAACCTTCTCCTCCCAAAACATCAACTTCAGTCGAACTTACAGCTATTCTCTCTCTCTCTCTCTCTCTCTCTCTCTCTCTCTCTCTCTCTCTCAAAACCTTCTCCTCCCAAAACATCAACTTCAGTCGAACTTACAATTCTCTCTCTCTCTCTCTCTCTCTCTCTCTCTCTCTCTCTCTCTCTCTCTCTCTCTCTCTCTCAAAACCTCTCCTCCCAAAACATCAACCTTCTTCAGTCGAACTTACAACTATTCTCTCTCTCTCTCTCTCTCTCTCTCTCTCCTCTCTCTCTCTCTCTCTCTCTCAACCTTCCTCCAGAAGTGAGTAAGTTTTCACGGGCTGATCAATTATTCTCTCTCTCTCTCTCTCTCTCTCTCTCTCTCTCTCTCTCTCTCTCTCTCTCTCTCTCTCTCTCTCTCTCAAAACCTTCCCCAAAAAAACATCAACTTCAGTCGAACTTACAGCTCTCTCTCTCTCTCTCTCTCTCTCTCTCTCTCTCTCTCTCTCTCTCTCTCTCTCTCTCTCTCTCTCTCAACCTTCCTCCAGAAGTGAGTAAGTTTTCTGGGCTGATCAATTATTCTCTCTCTCTCTCTCTCTCTCTCTCTCTCTCTCTCTCTCTCTCTCAAAACTCTCTCAAACCTTCCCCCAAAACATCAACTTCAGTCGAACTTACAGCTATTCTCTCTCTCTCTCTCTCTCTCTCTCTCTCTCTCTCTCTCTCTCTCTCTCTCAAAACCTTCTCCTCCCAAAACATCAACTTCAGTCGAACTTACAACTTCTCTCTCTCTCTCTCTCTCTCTCTCTCTCTCTCTCTCTCTCCTCTCTCTCTCCCAAAACATCAACTTCAGTCGAACTTACAACTATTCTCTCTCTCTCTCTCTCTCTCTCTCTCTCTCTCTCTCTCTCTCTCTCTCTCTCTCTCAACCTCTCTCCCTCAAAAAAAAAGGAATAAACTTCAGACGGACGTTGCCACTATTCCATCACTTGAATCCCTTCCCCCACGACAATTCTCTCTCTCTCTCTCTCTCTTTCTCTCTCCCCTTTACAGCATTTGACACAAGAGTCACGTTCAACGGCTTCCGCCATTCTTACACTCCCTCCTCCCGTCGTGTTTCCGGTCTAATTCTCCCCCATAAACTGAAAATTCCCTTCCATAACCTCAAAGAGAAAAACAGCTTTTGATCTCGGGAAACCATTTCTTGAACGAGGCCGAATGGGCCCTGAGCCTCGTAAAACTCTACGGGGTAACAGATGAACATTTCATTATGTCCCGATTTGTGTGTGTGTGGGGGGAGGGGGGTTGGGTGGTCTTTCATAAGAGGTTTTTCTTGTTTTGTTATTCATTTTTTTTTGTAGGTGTCGTTTTAAGTTTCTGTAAAAGAATACTATTGCGATGGCTTTGTCTATTCGTCTGCACTTTTCTGTCCACACTTTTTTTCTGTCCGCACTTTTTTTCTGTCCACACTTTTTTTCTGTCTGCACTTTTTTTCTGTCCGCACTTTTTTCTGTCCGCACTTTTTTCTTTCCACACTTTTTTCTGTCCGCACTTTTTTCTTTCCGCACTTTTTTCTGTCCACACTTTTTTCTGTCCACACTTTTATTCTGTCCGCAGTTTTTTCTGTCCGCACTTTTTCTGTCCGCACTTTTTTCTGTCCGCACTTTTTTCTGTCCACACTTTTTTCTGTCCGCACTTTTTCCTGTCCACACTTTTTTCTGTCCGCACTTTTTTCTGTCCGCACTTTTTTCTGTCCACACTTTTATTCTGTCCGCACTTTTTCTGTCCGCACTTTTTTCTGTCCACACTTTTTCTGTCCGCACTTTATTCTGTCCGCACTTTTTCTGTCCACACTTTTTCTGTCCGCACTTTATTCTGTCCGCACTTTTTTCTGTCCGCACTTTTTTTCTGTCCGCACTTTTTTCTGTCCGCCCTCAGATCTTAAAAGCTACTGAGGCTAGAGGGCTGCAAATTGGTATGCCGATTATCCACCCTCCAATTATCAAACCTACCAAACTGCAGTCCTCTAACCTCAGTAGTTTTTATTCTATTTATGGTTAAATTTAGCCATAACCGTGCGTCTGGCAACGATTTAGGACAGGCCACCACCTGCCCTTGGTTAAAGTTTCATGGATATGCATATGTATATGTGTATTAAAGATAAGTTTTCTTATTATCATCATTAACATTTAAATATTTTTCTTTGACATCTTAATTTTATTCTGTAGTTAAACTTTATCTCTTTATTGTCATATATATATATATATATATATATATATATATATATATATATATATATATATATATATATATATATATATATATATATATATATATATATATATATATATATATATAATATATATATATTCAAAAATACAAACATCCTTTAATATCCAATTCGCTCTACTCGGAAATAATATATTTTCATATATGTTACCGAAGGGGAATTTTTTAGTTGATAATAAGTCCACCGACTGGGTTAGTGCGTCCCTGTAGTCCTGAGTCCTCGTCCGTCGCTGGTTCGACCCCACGGGACGGTGGACTTATTATCAACTAAAAAATTCCCCTTCGGTAACATATATGAAAATATATTATTTCCGAGGTAGAGCGAATTGGATATTAAAGGATGTTTGTAGCTTTCTGATTGTATATGAATCACGGTGATGTGATAAATAGTCATATATATATATATATATATATATATATATATATATATATATATATATATATATATATATATATATATATATATATATATATATATATATATATATATATATATATATATATATATATGCTTATTGCAGGTAAATTTTTTCATAAATATTATTATTAATTATTTACCTTTGATATGCTACATATATTTTATTATGAAACTTATCTCTGTATCCTCAAATATATACGGAAATACGGTTAATTCCATATCAGTTTATTAAAATAAAACAAAATCTGCCAGAATTCAACAGACAAATTCCACCTCCCCCGCCAAAAAAAAAACAAATTCAGTAGTTAAAAAAATATCTTAACGCAATCCCTCGTCCAGCAACATCTGGCATCCATCCAATACTCCAGTTGCCAGACGCTGCCAGAGAGTCCTCATCAGATATGATATGAAAATCCGGAGCTTGATTGCCTATCTCTCTGTAATGGAGAGTCCTTTGGCTTTACTTAACTCAATTCTCAGACCTCATTAGCCTGACAAATGAAGTGTCATTACGAGGAAGCGTTATTATATCCGGTGTATTTAGTTTTTGGGAGATGCGAATTTCTTTTCGACCCACTTCAGGGAGCTGAAATGCCCTCTTGGATTTAATTACGAGGGGGCGTTCAGATTATATTGTGGATATTTTTTGGTAATTAAAAGGTTGTATTTCAATTTGAAAGGTGATTAAAAGGTTGTATTTGAATTTGAAAGGTGATTAAAATGTTGTATTTCAATTTGAAAGGTAATTAAAATGTTGTATTTGAATTTGAAAGGTGATTAAAAGGTTGTATTTCAATTTGAAAGGTAATTAAAAGGTTGTGTTTCAATTTAAGGTTGAAATCAGCTGGTGATATCAGCTGTATAAATCTGTGTTATCAATCTGTCAGAAGCTTTAAGTAAATAGCCATTAGATATGCGTTTGCGTGTGTGTGTGTGTGTGTGTGTGTGTGAGTGCACATATGTACATTTGCATATATAATGCCTGAAATATTAAATACGTGTGATATTCTTGATATGCCGACACATAAAAATATTGTATATTCCTACAGTGACAGAAAAGATTGACTGAAAGTTTTAAATTTCATCCATCCTACAGACCTCTCTCTCTCTCTCTCTCTCTCTCTCTCTCTCTCTCTCTCTCTCTCTCTCTCTCTCTCTCTCTCTCTCTCTCTCTCCACCCATCCCTCACGCCGTCGCATAGAAACGCACCTTCCAATATACCCGACGCGATATCGTCCACTGCCTCTGAACTGAAGCTTAATCCGGACCAATTTATGACATCAATAACAATAATAAATGAATCAGATCCAATCACCTTCCGTTTGGATTAGCGAATTCAGAGACTAAACATTAGAATCTGATTGGTTTGTTAGCTGATTGGTGCGTTATAGTCGCTGGGATTAGGGCAAATAGATTTGTTTTGCAAAATTGATGATAAATGTTACAAGTTTTTTTTTTATTTTTGGTATTTTGGGCATCAGTGAACTTGTTTTGGGCAGGGTTAATTGTTTTCGAATGTTTTCAAATTTGAGAAGTGATGTGAAGGAATTTTTGTAATTTATAATATGAGTTGATTAATTCGTAGGGGATTATATATATATACTGTATATAATATATATATATATATATATATATATATATATATATATATATATATATATATATATATATATATATATATATATATACATGTGTGTGTGTGTGTATAAGAGATTCATCGTTTACCTAACCCTAACTTTTGTTCATCAATTTATTTACTTATTCATCATAGCTATATTTCATACATCTGAACATATTATCAACAAAACTGGACAAATGTTTAGTCGACATTTGTAAGTTAAATACTTCCGTAAAGCTTCTACCTAAACACTCACAAAAAATATCATGATTGTCAATAAAACTTCAGCACGACACCAGAAAAATCAAATAAAATCCGCGAGTGAATATCTATTCGCAAATCGACAAAACAACTTTGACACTGTATGTCCCGTAATTTAAACGACCCCCAAAAAAGTCCCAATAGTTTTGCACCCCAAAATACACAGCGGGGGGGGGGGCGGCCAGACTGGGCCACATAAATCCTATGAGCGTTGATATTCGGGTTATGGAATAGTGAATGGGGGTTCTGTGTAGATTTCCATATTGAGTAGATTGGAAGCTATAACGGAACTTACATTTAGCGCTGTATGGGAAGCTGCGTCTTACAGTGATCTGCTATTGCAGTCTGCGGTTCATTGGGGCTTTTGATGGAAACTTTAGGTGTGATGTTGATGTATGGTTGGAAGTTGAAAAAGTGGGTTGTTAGAATTGAGTGATCGTGTTTTGGGAAAATTGTTCGAGATTAATGAGATTTTGTTTTAGGAATGAGATTTTTTAAAGGTATATTTTGGTATGAAATATTTATCTACAACAGCCAGGGTGTTTCAGGATACATGGAATCTGATGCATATATTATGTATATATATATACATGTATATGTGTATATATATGTATATATATATATATATATATATATATATATATATATATATATATATATATATATATATATATAATGTCTGTGTGTATATTTGCATGAATACATATATACATAAGAAGACAGAGGTAGAGAAAGAATATAAAAAAAAAAATACCATTTTTTAAAATTCATCATTTGTTACTTCAACGAGAAAAGTCTAAACTTACGACAGTTTTTCAAAATAACTTCGAATAGCCCACAAGGCTACCAGGAGAGAGAGAGAGAGAGAGAGAGAGAGAGAGAGAGAGAGAGAGAGAGAGAGAGAGAGAGAGCACAGAAACCCGTTACATTACTTTATGCTATTCTAGATAACTCCTACCTTTGTACACGCCAAGGGAAAACGTTCCTTTGAACTTTGTACACACGAGAAGGTAACTTCAATTATTACTTCTCTAAATTCCGAGACTCTTTGTAGTCCATAGTAGTTGTGATATGATACGTAGACTATTTTTTTTTTAATTTTAATTTTTATTATCATCTGGTTTTTGTAACGTTCTGAGTAACTATGCACTATTTTAACTATTTTTTTAAAGGTTTTACTTTTAATATCCATCTATTTCAAGTTTTGGGTAATAGATCGAATATAACTTTATTATATATATATATATATATATATATATATATATATATATATATATATATATATATATATATATAATTGTTTTCACTATTTTTTTTTACTTTCAATATTTATTTATTTTAGGTTTTGAGTAACAGATGGAAATATAACTTCATTATATATATATATATATATATATATATATATATATATATATATATATATATATATATATATATATATATATATATATATATATATATATATATATATATTATTGTTTTGAGTAATCAGGGTACGAAAATATTCATTGTAAGCCACTGAAAACAATCCTTCACAAATGATTAAAATCGTCACATACTTTCATAAAAAGAATTCTCGTATAGCGAGAGCCTTCGGATATTGCCAGCCACTTCTTCACAGGCCACTAAGTCTAATAATGACTTAATTAAGTGATGATCGCCACCTGCGCCAAGATATAATCCCGCAGATTCTGGGAATTAGCGCACTCGTTACGCGAAAATAAGATCCCGCTAAATTTCCCTCTTGTTTAATTGGATAGCTTCGTTGCCGCGGAGAGATTATTGGACGGGAATGGTTACGGATGAGAATGGGTTTATAAAATATGTAGCGATCGTATTTTCCTGTTTAAAATGATATAGGGTAAGTCTATGATATATATATATATATATATATATATATATATATATATATATATATATATATATATATATATATATATATATATATATATATATTCTATCCTACTGTATTTAGAATATAGACGTTAAATATAAAATAATAATTAAGAAAATACCATTACCAGCCCTTGTCAGAAAATACATGTAAATTAAACCAAGATATATAGAAAAAAAGGAATTAAAACCCAACAGAATAAATAGATGTGATCTATCTACCTTGGAACACCTAACCTAAAACCCACTGAAACCCACAGATAACAGGAAGGAACGAAGAAGTAGGAGGAGGAGGAGGAGGAGGAGGAGGAGGAGGAGGAGGAGGAGTAAAAAAAAAAAAGTAGGAGAGGTTTCTCTACGAGAAAAGCAATCTTCTAAACGGGGTGTCTGGCGTATAGGAGATTCTCAAAGGATGGAACTTTCTTTTTTAGGCGTCTTCAAAGACCACGGCTGGAGGTATTCGCTGAGACGATTCTCTAATGCGGATTTCCATGTTAGGTGGGACGGATCTCTCTAATGGAAGGAGAGCCTATGGGAGCTTGAAGATTGCATTTTGTTTTAGTTTGTGGTTCTGGAATTGTAGGAAATATGTATTTTAATATATGCATTTTGATTCTAAGTGGTAATTGCTTTATAATCTTGAGTGATTTATTATCTCTCTCTCTCTCTCTCTCTCTCTCTCTCTCTCTCTCTCTCTCTCTCTCTCTATATATATATATATATATATATATATATATATATATATATATATATATATATATATATATATATATATATATATTATATATTCATCAAAGCCAAATCACTATATTTCCCCAACTTCCAAAATATCGGATGGCAGTATTCCATAATAATTAATACCAATCATGGTCATGTAACCGAATATTGAGATCAGTGATCACTGTAGCGTGATTGGCTACAGTACTGTATCACGTGACACTGTTTGCCCCAAAGTACACAAGAGATATATTACTCATTCTTTTTTTTTTTTTACCTCGTTCATAATTTTTTTAATTTGTTTAAAATTTATTTTTTCAAGTTTTTGTCTTGATTTTTCATGTTTCAATGGTTTGCTTTTGTGATGGTTATTTTTTCTGAAATGGACAATAATAATAATAATAATAATAATAATAATAATAATAATAATAATAATAATAATAATAATAATAATAATAATATTGAAAAGGATATTCGCATAATACAGCCATCCTTTTCAAGAAGACCTGTTTAAAAGAGGGTCTGTTTCCTTCATAATAATAATAATAATAATAATAATAATAATAATAATAATAATAATAATAATAATAATAATAATAATAATTACTATCATTGGAATAATAATGAACCATGGCGGTAAAAATCACCCGATAACATTCCAATTTCCACGGACCCAAATCCAATTTGACAGGAACAAAGGTCCACTTCCGTTTTCCCCATCCGTTTGGGCGTAATTCCAAACTGTCCAAATTGTTATTGGTCATTAATATTAATGGCTGGAGAGCCATTGCTGTTCAGCTGATAGTTAAAAGGAAGCTTTGTGTATGACTCTGGATGTGTTTAAAATTCGTCCTGTCATTTCTTTTTTTGTTTATCACTCAGGATGACTTTGTAATTGTTTTTGGGTTGAAGTTTCGAGTAGGTTATTTTTGCTAGGGTCTGTGATAATGAAATCCGAGTGGGTCTTGTTTGTCCTTACCCTGGGTGACAGTAGGGGAGACATGATGCATGACACAGCCACCCACCCATGCAAACTTGTTTGTCCGCCCCGGGTGATTGGGTCCGAGTGGTTTGTATTACCCTGGGAGGGTAGGAGACATGACATTTATCCTCCTCCTGCAAACCTGTTTGTCCGCCCGGGCGGGGGTAGGGTAGGTAGGGGATTGGGAGGTTAGGGGGAGACATTTATCCTCCCCCTGGAAACCTGTTTGTCCGCCCCTGGGTGGTGGGAGTAGAGGATCAGATAGGGATTGGGAGACTAGGGAGACATTTATATCCTCCTGCAAACCTGTTTGTCCGCCCGGGTGGATATAGGGTATATATAGGATCTATATATATACACATATATATATACAGAGGTATGTATGTGTATGTGTATATGTATCACATACACAAATAACATGGCAATCACATACTCCTCTCATCTCTCATGTGACTTAAACACGCGTTTCCCTAATGCCTGTCATTACGGCCTCTGGTGCAATGTATTTTACCAGATTATGAGAACCGACATTTTTGGGCAGGTTGCAGCATGGTAATGAGTGGTAATGAGTGGTAATGAGTATCCCTCAGAGAAATCAGCAGGATAGGAAGTGTGAGTCATAATTAGAGGCTCTAATTGGTAAGAATTTAGTGGTTAAATCCCAGAAGAGGCTAAAACTTCCAGCGAGATTCTAGGATTCAAATTTCGTCCCAAAAAATTTACCATTTTTAGTTTTCTGTAAAAGAGGACTATTGTCTGCTCGTCCGCACTTTTTTTTTTTTTTCTTTTTTCTTATTTCACATAATCCAGCTGTTTTGAAATGTTTGCAATATCTAATGTCCAAAATAACTCCAAAAAAATCTAAAAAAATAATCATATTGTTTCCCAAGACACCCTGAAAATCAATGTACCTATCTCATTCTCCATATCTTTTAAAAAATGAATATTATGAAAACAATGCTAAATAAAAATGCAGCCGTCTCTTTTCAAAGTGAAATAGACGAGAATTATGACAAATAAAATCATAGAGAATTTTTATACCTGCTCAGGAGAGGAGAATTTAAAACAGGTAACTGATGTAGTAACTGAAGGAATTATTTTTTCTCGTCGACTTATTAAAAAGTTATTTTTAAACTTTCACTTAACAATTTCAAACTTCTCTTTTTCTTCCTGATCAAAGGTGCTTCCTAATTATGCTTTGTAAAAGTTTTGATGCTTTGATTTTCTTTCCTGTTGAAGCAATATGCCTTATGGTAAGTTTGTAGTAATTTATTTTTATTTTATTTCAGTCAAAAATAATTTTTACCTAACTATCAATAATTATTCTTCTCGTCTTTATCCAAGTTGCAATAGGTCATTATATCCTTTGTTGCTATTTTTAATTCTGGAAAATTTAAATATTTTGTTTATTTTCCACTTTCATTTATTAATTTAATAATATATTTACTTATTTCATGTAAACTTAGTTTTTTATTTATTTATTTATATCTTTTCTGTGTGTGACACATTTATATTTTTGACACATCGAACATCTTGAGAAATCGATTGTCAACGTAATCATTTCCATCTTTCTCTTTCAGTTCTCTGAGTGTTTGTGTGTGTGTGTGTCTGTGTGTAAGAGAGAGAGAGAGAGAGAGAGAGAGAGAGAGAGAGAGAGAGAGAGAGAGAGAGAGTCTACATGCGTGTGTGAGAGCAGAAGAATTGTTCACTTCCTATGAAAACCCTTCCAAACTAATCTCTTCCAGAATATCATCCTCAAAAATAATATACTGAAAGAAATTTTGACAAAAAAAAACTCTCATTTAGAATTATCTCAGCTGAAACCAGCCATAAATACAGAATATCATTTATTCCCCGAAATCCATTTCCAATTAGATAATTTTAATCCAGCGTCAAACGTGTTTGATCTGCGAATTAAAATGAAAAATGCTAATTTATCTAATAATCCCGGGGCTTAATTTTCATTTCCAAAAAAATCATAGTGTATCCAGGCTTTCCCACTAATCCTATTCATAATTGCATAACTAATTTTTCATAATCTGCTCATTCAAAATTTCTATTGAGGATAGAGGGATGTATGGGATATCACGTTTCGAAGGCCTGTCCTGTATCAAAGGGGAATTTAATTTCATTGAAATACATAATTTATTCTGCCAAAATTGGGAAGGGCAAAGTGTCATGTTTTGGAAGATTCATTTTCGTGAGTTATTTCAGGGTTGGATACAATATTCTAAATTATCATCTTGTTACAAAGATAGATTTGTAATTGGGACATATTGGTATACATTTTGGTGGAGTACTGTTCACAAGTGTTTATTACTCCTTTTCATCTTCATCTCGCCGCAGGTTTGGTAGCCCACAGCATTCGACTACCAGCCAGGTACTAATGGACACTTCTTTGATGCATAACACGTATTTGAATATAAAAGAAGAATTTACTATCACTTTTTCAACTCTATCTCTCAACAGTTTTGTATCCCCCAGCAGTTGATTGCCAACCAGGTACTGATAACAATTTCTTTGATGTATAAAGGCGTAACTGTATGTTAACGAATCTACATCGTCTCTACTGTAGCCCATAACAATCAAGCAACAACCAGGTACTAAGAACCATTTTTATGTTATTATTTATATTTTTACTTATATCGTCTGTTTCCGTTCCCCGGCTGGTCGGGGATCGAACGTTCTCCATCGCCTGTGATCAGAGACCTGTGCCACCCATATAGACAGACAAACAGATAAAATTAAAATGATTTGACGATTTCCCTCAATTCCCAACACCTCCCTTTGAGCAATTTCCGAGGCTGGACATCTGGGAAAGTCTGCGGACTTCGCCCACCAAAGTTCAAGTTACAAGTTGCGGAGTTTGGAGACCTGACTGGCAGTTTTCCGGGGCGTTGAGAAGTTGCGGGGGAGTGTGTGTGTGTGTGTGTGTGTGTGTGTGTGTGTGTGTGGGTGGGTGGGTGGGTAAGTGTGGGTTGTGGTAGGTAGGGAAAGGTGGGGAGAGGAGTCGATCTGGTAAAGTGAAAGGATTTAACGTGAAACACGAAAGATAGGATCTTGTAATCATATATATATATATATATATATATATATATATATATATATATATATATATATATATATATATATAAATAAGATAGTTTATTCACCTCATACCATCTTGAATCACCTGAACTAATTATTACAACTTTATGCAACAGCATCTATTTATACTGGATCGAAACTAAATCATTCTTCATTTAGAAAACTACAAATTGTACAAATCATTTACCATGACAATCTTTCCGTAAACATGTATTCCATTACAAGGATTGTCAGTTTTCTTGATAAATACACTAAGTTGAATACTTCCCCTCCTAAACGGAAATCTGAATTAAAATGAAACCCACCCCTTTTTGGAATGAATAGCCCAAACTAACAATGATATAAGGAAGAGTCAATTAAAACCTTATATTCCTGAATCGAGTGAATCCTATGACTTTGAGTTTTCAAACTCGAGAATTAATTCCACCGTACATTTTACATTCTATTGAGCTGACGATTTCCACCTCGATGAAGAAAACAACAAAACCTCTAAAGTCAGAGCTGGAAAGAATCAAATGCTCTTTTTAGAAACTCATGAAAAGCTACGGCCTTCAAAAATTGCAGTGAAAGACCCATAGAAATTGGAAGGGTAAAATCAGTGAAAATTGGTGTGGAAATCCCGTAGAGTTTCCCGGTGACTTCGAGCCGGGAGGACCAATCACATTAAACCTTTCAGAGGCTGAGATGGACGATTTATCCTGATTGGGTGCTTCGTCTCTGGCGGCGCGTGACGTCATTCAGGCCTCCCGCCGGATTCATTGCTGGAAAATATTCGAGTTTAATGGCGGGAGGGGTCGTACGCCCCTCTAAAATGCTGATTGATTCCGGGGAACTTCCATTTAGAGCTAATAGATGACTTTTTAGTTTTCTGTAAAAAGAAAATTATTGTGCCGGCTTTGTCTGTCCGTCCGCCCTCAGATCTTCAAAACTACTGAGGCTAGAGGGCTGCAAATTGGTATGCT
>NC_089773.1:12470000-12475000 GCF_040412425.1 Macrobrachium rosenbergii
GCTGATAATGTTAATTTTTGGTTGTTTTAGAACAGGTTGTCAAAACTTACCAATATTTTATGTGTAAGGAAAATGAAAATCAGAAAATTCTCTCTCTCTCTCTCTCTCTCTCTCTCTCTCTCTCTCTCTCTCTCTCTCTCTCTCTCTCTCTCTCTCTCTCTCTCTCTCTCTCTCGCCCCTTCTGGGCTGGGTAGTCAATCGTCACTAATATTTTTGTGCAAGAAAAAACACCTGAAAAATCCCCTTTTCTCTCTCTCTCTCTCTCTCTCTCTCTCTCTCTCTCTCTCTCTCTCTCTGTTTACTAAAGGGAAGTTAGTCACACTAGTCAAAGCTTTCCCCCAGTGTTCGTATATCCATAAACAAGAAGAAGAATGACAATAAAGCTGAATATAATCTTGGACCCAACATTTCCTCGAAGCTTATCCCCCATCCCTTCAAATTCCTCCTCCGTCGTCCTTAGGCCTACAGGCCTACCTACCTTTGCCCCTCTGCCCTAAGCCGAAAAGGCCTAATGACAGACGAGTAGCAGAATAATAAAGTAGACCTAAGGGCAGAGGAAGGGATATATACCGAGAGTTAGAGCTGGCTTTAAAAATGGAGAGAAATATTGCCTTGGCAAAATGGGTCGTATATCACAGAGGGCTCGTATCAGTTTTTCAGTTTTATATTGATGAATAGGGATTTTTCAAGACGAGAATTCTCTTTTATCTTTTTTTTATGTCATTTCTCAGCATCCGTCATCATTTTGAATAATTTCCTCACGCCAGTCTGTTGATAGGTATAAGGAATTCTGTTGTACCTTTGCACACAAAAAATTCTGTTTCAGTTTTTCCTATAAGAAATTTTGTTTTAATTTTGCATATATAAAATTCTGTTTTAATTTTGCCTATAAGAAATTCTGTTTTTTGCATATATAAAATTCTGTTTTAATTTTGCCTATAAGAAATTCTGTTTTAATTTTGCATATATAAAATTCTGTTTTAATTTTGCATATATAAAAATTCTGTTTTAATTTTGCCTATAAGAAATTCTGTTTTTTGCATATATAAAAATTCTGTTTTAATTTTGCCCATAAGGAATTCTGTTTTAAATTTGCATATATAAAAATTCTGTTTTAATTTTGCCTATAAGAAATTCTGTTTTAATTTTGCATATATAAATTTCTGCTTCAGGTTTTCCTATAAGAAACTCTGTTTTAATTTTTTCATATGTAAAATTCTGTTTTAATTTTGCCCTTAAAAAACTCTATTTTAATTTTGCTGATGAGAAATTCTGTTTTAGTTATGCCTATAATAAATTCTGTTTTGATTTTGCTAAAGAGTTCATTGACTGTCTTGTCTTTCAGCATTAAGAAATATATGAATAAATTCATTCATATATTCGTATATGAAATTTATTTCCTTTCAAAGTTTATTCCTCATACATTAAAAGAAATAATATCCTGTTTTTGGACTGAATAAATACATTTATAGAAATAAATCTGCTGCAGAATCACTGAAATATATTTCTGTTTAGATGTTTATTTTACGTATTGTGGAATAAATTCTGTTCTGGGTTCATTCCAAATCTGTAACAGGAATTTTTTCCCTTTTTTTTTAATTAAGAGCATTAATAATTTCATTTATGTTGATAATGAGATACGAATGAATCTATCAGTGAAACACATTATTATTATTATTATTATTATTATTATTATTATTATTATTATTATTATTATTATTATTATTATTTAGAGATATCTTTTAGCAAGAGAAACTGATTTTACAATTAATATTGAAAGTGTTACCAATTCCAACACGTTCTCTCTCCACGTCGACACAGAACATAGGCTGAACATTCACCCCCACCCCTCTCCCTCTATCCCCCCCCCTCCCCTACCACCCCCCTCCATCCCTCACACCCCCAACCCCCAACAAACCGGAAACCCAGAAAGTATTGAGGAAGCAATCAATAGCCAAGCATCGTAGAGCCATTCTCATTTGCTGCATTGCGTCAAACGTAATTACAAATTCTGTCTCTCTCTCTTTTTTTATTTTGTTTTTTCCTAGGACCTCCCCCACCCTTACCTTCCCCACCCCCGGGTCCATCCCATCCCCGAAAGCCTATTCTCTCTCTCTCTCTCTCTCTCTCTCTCTCTCTCTCTCTCCCAAGCTCGTTTATCTGTCAGTGTCATCGGCTTAGAGCAGAATCCTTAATTAAAATGATTACGAAGTGAGATGGTCTGTTTAATAAGAGTGAGCGGATGCGAGGCTTAGCTGTTATTGGTTCGCGTGAATTTTGTCGAGTTGTGTTATTTTGGAAGTCGCCGAGGCTTCGGGGGCTTCGAAGCTCCGGAACGCTTCGTTCTAGGTGTGGTGATTACGTTTGTTATTGATGATTAAGAGTTTAAATTGTCTATTTCCAATTGGATCGTAGATTAAAGCGATTGTTGAGTGTTTTGTCGTCATAATTATTTGAGATTTCACGTAAGTGCCCAGTTCTGGAGCGGTGATTATAATTCGGATGATGAAGATAGGATTTTTGTTTTTTACAGTTAATTAGTAAATCCAAGCTGGTAATTATGCTTTTGGGCCGATATCAAGCTTTCTCATTAAGGATTTAGGAGTTCCTAAATGACTTTTTTTTAAAAATCTGTTAAATGAAATTTCAGACCATTTTTTTTTTCTGAAGTAACCACACAGGAATTGTTCATTAGAGCTGTCATTTCCAGTAGCTTTTTAATTACCTTTTAACTTTGATAGCCATGTCGTGTGTGGGTTCGAATCCTCCTACAGACGTCTGGGTTTCTTCATTTGTTTCTTCAAATGGGTTTAAGGCTTGTAGTGACTAACGCATCTGGGAAAAGTATGATAAAAAAAAAAACGAAAATTCAAGAGACCAATATAACCATCACAGACACATACGTACTTGAAAGGTGACTATAGATTTAAATCTTTTGTCGTTTTAATGAAACATCTTTAAATCAGAGTACATTGGGAATGATAGCATACATCACACACACACAAATATATATATATATATATATATATATATATATATATATATATATATATATATATATATATATATATAATGTGTGTGTGTGTGCATAAATATCTGATTTCGAAAACCTGACTGCAGAAAGTTTCTGTGAGTTGACAACAAACAAATCACGAACTTTCTGAGACGAAGTGAATTCATTCAAGCGCCAACATGAATGAATTCACTTTTGGACTGATTACTTTCGTGTTTCTGTGAGTTGAGAAAATTGTTTTTTCCTTTTGGCACAGACATGAATTTATTTCTTATAATCACTTGAGTATGTCAGTTGGTTTTATGTGCTTCAATTAACAGTGTCTATATTAGGGAATAAATTGAAATAGATTTTATTGTGTATTTTTTGTGTATGAATGAAAGCATATATCTCTCATGTAGGTTTATATTCTGCTTTTAAGACATTCCAGTGCTTGGTATGCACGAATCTTGATGTTTAATATTTCTATATACTTGTTAATAAAAACCCATATTGTTTTTGTAGGTGTAGATTTATAGAATAAGATGACGTCACCTTTATGATGTTCATAAATATATCTTCGTGTTTGATCCAATATGTTAGGTTTGTCTATAATTTTTTTCCCTTGTTTACAATGCTTATTCTATAGCTTTATCATTTATTCTTATTTGCTCTGTAATTTAATCATGATGAAAGGTAACATCTCTTATAAGCATTTTGATCTGAGATTGATATAAGAAAGTCTGTGTAATCATCGTCTTGAAGATTGCTTTGTTAAAATGTCTGTCTCCAACACTAAATCCCAGATAAGCTGAATAAGGAATCTGTGAAAGACAGTATTCATCTTTCACCAAGAAAAAAATATATATGAACCAATTTAATGTGAAAATTACTGAGAATGATGCGAGAAAAATCGCAAGGACAATTAATCAAGAATTTTAAAATTTTAGCAAAGCAACCCCTCAAAGATTATAAAAGAAAACGGGAATCGTGAGTTCCCCACTTGGATACTGAGTCCCCTATCCTTTATAAAAAAAAATAAAAAACCCAGGTAAAGGAGCTTACAAAGCTCTTTTCACAAATACGTAAAGAGCTTAAGGACCCTAATTGTATATAAAAATATTAGGATATTTCTACCAGATTAATGAGATGGTGAAATTTAGTAGCAGGGGATATATTTTGAGCCAATTGTTACTTGTTTATCACGTATTCAAGTCTGGTGAATGTTTGGGCTGAATTGAGTGGTTAATTCTGTATTTTTTTTGTTTTGGGGGGGGGGCGGGGTGGGTTTTCATTATAGGATATAGCAGTAATGCCTAGTTTCTCTCTCTCTCTCTCTCTCTCTCTCTCTCTCTCTCTCTCTCTCTCTCTCTCTCTCAGTGTAACAAGTCTGAAACTATTAAAGTAATCTCTCTCTCTCAATATAGTTGATATTTACAACTCTCTCTCTCTCTCTCTCTCTCTCTCTCTCTCTCTCTCTCTCTCTCTCTCTCTCTCTCTCTCTCTCTCTCAAGATAACAAATCTGAACCTTTTAAACAACTCTCTCTCTCTCTCTCTCTCTCTCTCTCTCTCTCTCTGAAGATAACAAATCTGAACCTTTTAAACAACTCTCTCTCTCTCTCTCTCTCTCTCTCTCTCTCTCTCTCTCTCTCTCTCTCTCTCTCTCTCTCTCTCTCTCTAACAAATCTGAACCTTTTAAACAACTCTCTCTCTCTCTCTCTCTCTCTCTCTCTCTCTCTCTCTCTCTCTCTCTCTCTCTCTCTCTCTTCTTTTAACATTCTTGTATTCTAAAATCATTTTTCCTAACTCTCTCTCTCTCTCTCTCTCTCTCTCTCTCTCTCTCTCTCTCTCTCTCTCTCTCTCGTCTCAAATAACACCAGAATCTTAACAGTGTATATTACACCTCGGCCCACAGTTTCATGCAAATGGCTTAAACTTTGGTGAGAGATATTGCAAAACTTTTGAGGCAAGTTTCAGGTTACACCAACCTATTTGCACATACGGAGG
>NC_089773.1:12480000-12485000 GCF_040412425.1 Macrobrachium rosenbergii
TAAAAGATGAACATTCTAATTACGTTTTCTGAAAATAAAAATAAAAAAAAATGAAAAAGAACCTTATATGCCGTCTCTCCACAAACATATCTGGTCGTTAAGATAAATAGAATTATCACAACAGCTGTAAAATATTATTCCTGTTCTGTTGATATTAGGTGGGATGCCATTTTGGGTTTTCTGGGCGAGGCTGTGAAACGAAAATACCAGATATTCTTAAAAAAGAAAAAAATATTTACCCAATAAACTTACCCAGTCTTTATATAAGAAAACCAAACTTCTTTCTTCTTCTTCTTCTTCTTCTTCTTCTTCTTCTTCTTCTTCTTCTTCTTCTTCTTCTTCTTCTTCTTCTTCTTCTTCGGCACACTTGTGCAGAGTTGTCTCTGGAAAAGTTCTGTGTAATATGAACCCCTAAATATGGTAATTCGCCCCTTGTCGGCTGAGAAAAAGGGGCCGAGATTATCTCCCCATATCTAGAATTCCACTCGAGATCTTACCTCCCCCCCCTTCCTTAAATCTTCTCAGAATTTTCAAACTGATGTTTTCTTTTCTCGATTTGAGAGTGGAGGGAATTTTTGAATCATTTTTTTTTCTCGAAGTGCCTCTTATCTCTGTAAATGGTGTTGTGTTTCTCACGTTCTTTCGCTGGGATGGTTTGAATGTCTTTTAGGCCTATTGGGTTTTGGGTAGGGCGACTAAAGTTTGTTTTGTTGTTCCATTCTCAAACTTAATCTAAGATCTTACACAATATTTTTTTCACTAATGCTACAGAATAGATGTATTCTTAAGGTTAATTTTTCGTAATTAGGACGAGTTGTAAACAGGTATATGCAACCTGTTAAATTTTTTTTTTATAGATGTCTGATATTAGTTCTCTCTCTCTCTCTCTCTCTCTCTCTCTCTCTCTCTCTCTCTCTCTCTCTCTCTCTCTCTCTCTCTCTCTCAAAAATCTTAGAGGGAAGCCAGATAGGCAGAACATGCAAAAGGGTCATTACTGTAATCCATGGAGAGAGAGAGAGAGAGAGAGAGAGAGAGAGAGAGAGAGAGAGAGAGAGAGAGAGAGAGAGAGAGAGAGAGAGAGAGAGAGAAGGAATGATATTATTTAGTCCATATTTCTGACTCAAAAACTGTTACAAGGCATCACAATGAAACGAGAGAGAGAGAGAGAGAGAGAGAGAGAGAGAGAGAGAGAGAGAGAGAGAGAGAGAGAGAGAGGAATGATATTATTTAGTCCATATTTCTGACTCAAAAACTGATACAAGGCATCACAATGAAACGAGAGAGAGAGAGAGTAGGAAGAATATTATTTAGTCCATATTTTTGACTCAAAAACTGTTAAAAGGCATCACACTGAAATTTGAGAGAGATAGAGAGAGAAGAATATTACAATTAGAGAGAGAGAGAGAGAGAGAGAGAGAGAGAGAGAGAGAGAGAGAGAGAACTACCAACAAAGTCTGGAAAAGTTAAAATCAGCATTCCCAGCCAGCCGTCACGCCTCGGTTCCTAATGCGAGGAAAAGTAGATGGCCATATTTTAAGTGGCGCGAACGGCTGCAAATTGACAACAAAAACAGAGGAATTAGCATTTAAACTGGCCAATAACTTTGGCCCAAACTCGATTCTAAAGGTACCGAGGGCATTAGCACGAATGGCGTAATGCTAGAATTTAGATTGTGTAGTAAATATAACGAGTTTTTCTCGTAGGTTAGTTTTTTACTTGAGAGGGAATTAATGGAAGTGGAATTTTTTTCATTTGTTATTAATGGTTTGAAAAAATGTTGGGATCAATGATTTTAGGAAAGGTAGGTGTTAATTTCTTTTGGGGGCGTTGGTATTGTTGGATGGAGAATGGTGTGTGTGTGTGTATATATAATATATATATATATATATATATATATATATATATATATATATATATATATATATATATATATATATATATATATGTATATATATATATATATATATATGTGTGTGTGTGTGTGTGTGTGTGTGGTAAATGTTTTTAGATATTTTCAGAACATTAAGAATACAAAATGTGTATGTGTGTGTTTGTGTGGTACGTATGTGAGTGTTTGCGCTCGCGCAATTGTGTGTGCGTATGAGCTTGTTTGTGCTACTTTGAATTTAAAAACTAATAATCTTTCTCCATAACACAGGAATCATATCCATTTTTCTCTCGAAGTCTTTACAAGACAATAATTGGACTGGTTGCCTGTTTCAGACGGAAACCCCGCCTTATGCCAGCACTCCACCCTTACCCAAAGACATCCAGGAAGTTCTAAGCCTTCTGTAGACCCCCTGCACTCATCCCACCCACCAGAAACATCCACGAAAAATCAAATAACCAGCCAAAAAAAATAAATAAAAGGTAAGGACTCTCTACAATCTCTTAAATAGAAAACGAAACAGCAGCCAATGTTCCAATAACAATATTCTTGTAAACAAATCGCCCCTTTTATTCTCTGATATATCCAAAGCATACAAAAAAAATCCCCCTTTCTGTTCTCCGTTATTAAAAAGAAGGGAATTGTTATTGTGATGAAAGGAATAACCCGTTTTGCTCTTGGAGTTTCGGGGAAAAAAGATTAGTTTGTGAATTGAACGACTGGAGATTGGTAATTCCTGGCAGGAAGGAGAGATTAGGCACTGCTTGGTATAACGTATGAGAAGGGATGAAACCCAATCGGTCTTTTAACTTTTAGGTAAAATGGTGACAAGGTTTATGTTTGATGCGATTGGCTGTTTATTTCCATTTTCGTTTATGTAAATGTTTATGTGTGTTGTGTATGTGTATGTGTGTGTGTGTGTGTGTATGTCTTCATACTAAATTATGGTAAGAAGACATAAAGTTATTTAAAATAGAAAACACAAAGTTATTTAAAATAGAAAAAGTATTGCCAATCTTTAACTTTTAGGCAAATTGGTGTCAAGGTTTATGTTAGTTTTATTTTCATTTATATAAATGTTTGTGTGTGTATGTGTGTTGTGTATGTGTGTGTATGTTTTCTTACTAAATTACGGCAAGAAGTCATATACAGTTATGTAAAAATTTAATGAAAAAAAATATTACTGTGAATATCTGTGTTGTCTCTCATTTAGCAACCATGTAATTTTTACTTAATTTGACTTATTATATTTTTCATTTTCAAAACAGGCAAATACTATATTTCTCATTTTCAAAATAGCTAAATTGTTATTCATGAAATTTTATGTACATTCAGTGTGTCAAATATCCATCTACCCAGTAAATATTATATATAAAAATTCAATTCAATTCTTTGGAGTGCGACACGCCCACCAAAAAAAAAAAAAACTACAAAACCACGACGCTAAATGACTACCAAAAATGAAACCAGGCCCAACACGTGTTCCCTTTTTCCGTCAAGTTAGAAAAAAACATGGCACTGTGTAAAAGATAAAAAAAAAAAAAAAAAACTTGGGGTGTGGGGTGTATTCAGCGAGTATAACATCTTTATGGGAGCGTCAGGTCACTGCTGAAAACGAAAATATGTTTTTTTGGGGGGACGCGTGAAAAGAGAGAGAGAGAGAGAGAGAGAGAGAGAGAGAGAGAGAGAGAGAGAGAGAGAGAGAGAGAGAGAGAGAGAGAGAGAGAGAGACTTAACAACAGGAATGAAAGGTCTCAGGTAAAATCCTGTCCACTGGGGAAATGGAAAGTGGAAGTTTGCTATTTTTGGGAGCTGGGACATACACACACATGCATACATACATACACATGCACACATACACACATACGGTTGCTGTAGCTACTACAGCAGGAGTGGTAATGGAGGCTTGTCGCTGTAGTTCTTTTAGGTCGTTTTTTGTAAGATTTCTTGGGATGGGAAATAAAAAAATAAAAAAAATAAAGAACTGGAAAAAATAAACATAAAACATAAGAAATTGAAGACAAAATTAAAATCAAAAAGGTTTTATTTGTAATTCATCGATTGGTTTTTGTAGGATTTTAGGGAGTTGTTAAAAGAAAGTAATTAATACGCCGAAGTTTCTTCGGCGCAATCGAGTTTCCTGTACAGCCGCTACAGCGTATAATCAAGGCCACCGAAAATAGATCTATCTTTCGGTGGTCTCGGTATAATGCTGTATGAGCCGCGACCCACGAAACTTTAAACACTGCCCGGTGGTGGCCTATCCTATATCGTTCCCAGAAGCACAATACTTTTCTTTTACAGAAAACTAAAAATAAAAAAAAAATAGGCATTCAGTTCAAGAAATAAACTCTTCGTTCAGTCATTGAAAAGTAAAATCATAAAAGTCCTCATTATTCTACGCTTGAAAAACTTCATAAACCTCCACTCAGTATTAAAAAAAAAAAAATAAAACCCAGGCATTCAATTCGTAAGATTCATACAGGCAGTGTTCGAGAAATAAGTGCTTCGAAGCCCAAACATTTCGAAACAATGGGTTCATTCGCCCGGAGAAATGAAACCTATAACTTGGTGCCTACTTTAGCCTCTGACATTTAGTTTCCAAAACCGTTTGATTCAAACTTCAATGACCTCAGTTATATGCGTCGTCTGTTCCCTTATAGACTCGTTCTGTTGAGTTTATGGAAAGGTTTCAGTGAGAGAGAGAGAGAGAGAGAGAGAGAGAGAGAGAGAGAGAGAGAGAGAGAGAGAGAGAGAGAGAGAGAGTAGACTCATTGTAGGTATATCAGAAAGATTTTGCGTTTAAAAATTGCATTTGAATGAACCTCTAGAGGAAATTCATTGTATCAGCTTCAGGGAGAGAGAGAGAGAGAGAGAGAGAGAGAGATTAAAGGTTCAGACTTGTTATCCTAAAGAGAGAGAGATTACTTTAATAGGTTCAGACTTGTTTCCTGAGAGAGAGAGAGAGAGAGAGAGAGAGAGAGAGAGAGAGAGAGAGAGAGAGAGAGAGAGAGAGAGAGAGAAAGTACTTTAATAGGTTCAGACTTATCATCCTGAGAGACAGAGAGAGAGAGAGAGAGAGAGAGAGAGAGATTACTTTAATAGGTTCAGA
>NC_089773.1:12487500-12510000 GCF_040412425.1 Macrobrachium rosenbergii
CCAGCGCGCGGTCGAAACTCATCAGTCCCGGTGTCATATCTTTCCCCAAACATTAAATGAACTCTGTTGTGTTTGACACCCCAATTTTGGGTAGGCCTCCATTCCACCATTATGGCTTCACCCCCCCACCACACCCCACTCCCGCACCTCCCCACATCTCCCCCCCCACTCCAACAAAAAAAGAAAATATTTCTATGCCGCAAAATTCGGGTTTTGGGGAGTTGAAAAAGTCTGCTCACAACGTTTGGTTGGAATGGATTTCTTTTTCGGGGGGTGGGGGGTGGTTAGGGGGAATTGGGGCGGGTGATGTGTATAGGGGAAGGGGATCCCTGTTATTTGAACCTGACCCCCTCTTCACTTTTGCCAATTAAAAGAGACAAAAGATTCCGTGATGGAAGTGTAATTCAAATTATGGGTTAATCTATACACTTTCCCCCCCAAAAGTGGATTATCATTTATACGTTTTTTTGTAGGTTTGTATTACGTATGTGTAAGTATTTATCATGCTCATGCACACACACACACACACACACACACACACACACACATATATATATATATATATATATATATATATATATATATATATATATATATATATATATATATATATATATATATATATATATATATATATATATATATATATATATATATATATATATATATATATATATATATATATATATATTCACTATGTCTATTACCTAACAAAAGTGACAACTTTCTCTGAATTACACTTTATGAATGATTATTGACCAATGGTACCTAATATTCATAAAAAAATTTGCATAATATTAATAAAAAATTTAATTCTATCGATAATTGCATCAAAATATCTCCCATGGATATTTCTTTAACAAATTTCAGCAGAGACTTTCTAAGTTAATATTTGTTCACTGTTTATTATTATGAAAGCAATTTTTCTCATTTTCAAATATTTCCTAATATTATTTAAAATACAACAGTTCTAAATATATTGTACGTTATCCACTATTTAATATTATTTAAAATTCAGTAGTTACATAAGTAGAATTTTGAAGCACAATATCTCAGAAGAATATCTTAGAACAAGGTATTACCCAGTAGGATTTTATCCCAAGTAGGATATTATAATGTAAAAAGTAATCACTTATAGGATATTATCCATCAAGAATATTATGTAAAACAGAATATTTTTTCGGAAAATATTACCAAAAATAGACTAGTGTTTATTCAAATATTATTCAGATCTGAATATTATCCTGAGAAAGGTTTTCGAAAATATGATTATTTTTTTACATAGAATTTTATACTAGATTACTGTCGAAAAGGATATTATCCACGATGGTAAATATCCAAATTGAATAAAAAACGGAATATTTATTCAATTAGGTTTCAATATTATCGACTGAGGTACTATCCACAATGATTAATATTCCAATATTGCGTTATATGAAGGAAATATTCATTCTAATATCCATTGCGAAAAAATAATAAAAAATAGTCAGTATTCCAATATTATGTTATACAAAGTTAATATTCACTCTCATACCAATTAAGAAATTGTCCAGAATGGTTGTTAATCCATTATTATGTTATATAAGTTAATTATTCCTTCTTATATAAATTATTATTATTATTATTATTATTATTATTATTATTATTATTATTATTATTATTATTATTATTATTATTATTATTATTATTATTTCAATAACTTGTCTTAAGAACTGAACATTTATTGAAATAGATTTCAACATTGAATGTTTCAGCGTCAAAGCCTTTCAAATCACAAAAGTATTCTCTGAATCACAAGCGCCTAAGAAAGAAGAGAGAGAGAGAGAGAGAGAGAGAGAGAGAGAGAGAGAGAGAGAGAGAGAGAGAGAGAGAGAGAGAGAGAGAGAGATAAATTAGCCTGCCTCGTTCTTGAACGAGGCTGTATCAAGTTTGGCAATGAAGCAAAGGTTTTAATTTGTCTTTTGTCTTTGTGGGAGTTTTTTTTTTTTGTGCCAAGTTTCAATTGATGTCTTTTTTTGATGTATGCTTCCTGGATTTGTGATGTTCTTTGACTTGGGGAAAAGAGAGAGAGAGAGAGAGAGAGAGAGAGAGAGAGAGAGAGAGAGAGAGAGATGAAAGAAGCATTCTCACTTTTGAAGGTTGAAATCTCTGATGCATTGAAGAGAATTCTTTCAGTGGGTCAAAAAGGGTTTCTTCAATAGATTTTGTGCTTGCAAGCAGTAAATTTTGTGTTGTCAATCGCTACGAATTATCTTTGGGGATTTCTTTCTTAGATTTTTGTGTGGAAATTATTCCTTAAAAATTGTATTTACAATATAAGAAATGAGTTAACTAAGAATATAATTTTTTCTTGAATTCTTGTACCCTAGAATTCTTTCAGGATCAAGGTATATTGATGTTTACCTTTATACCAATTTTTTTTTGTTACTGAATTCCTTTTATGTACATCCCAGAAGTCAACGTGTCCCAATGAGGTTTATGCAAAGGTATATGGGAAATAATTACTCACGGTAAATGAGATAATGAATGAGTATCAATCTCCCTCTGAATTTAACAAAGTTGGTGAGTAATGAATTACTGTTGTTGAATAATTGAATATTCATGATTATGAAAATGAAAAATGAATGAACTGACAACATTTTTGCTGTTTTGTTCAGAAGTCATCCTTTGTTCCAAGAAAGGTTTCATTACAAGAACCAATGTGACTCTCTCTCTCTCTCTCTCTCTCTCTCTCTCTCTCTCTCTATTACAAGAAACAATTGATCTCTCTCTCTCTCTCTCTCTCTCTCTCTCTCTCTCTCTCTCCTTTATTACAAGAAACAATTGATTCTCTCTCTCTCTCTCTCTTTATTACAAGAAACAATTGATTCTCTCTCTCTCTCTCTCTCTCTCTCTCTCTCTCTCTCTCTCTCTATTACAATTACAAAACAATTGATTCTCTCTCTCTCTCTCTCTCTCTCTCTCTCTCTCTCTCTCTCTCTCTCTATCCTCTATATATATATATATATATATATATATATATATATATATATATATATATATATATATATATATATATATATATATATATATACACACCTAAAAAAAAAAACATTAAAATCAAATAAAAAAAACCCATCATTTTCAAACCTCTAACATTTGTTAAAACCAGTATCCTCATCATCACGAAAACCTGGAACCTCATTCCAAAATATATGACACATTCCTGCGGGACGGACGCACCGGAATATATTGCATTCCATCCGCTGTAAAAAAAAAAAAATGGAAGTGTGGGATTTCCCATATCGAAATAAATGGCGTGTCGTTTGTTTTATTCCCAAAATGGAACGGCCGTTTACAATGGGTGTAAACGGCTCTTCGTGATGGTGATGCGGTTGTAAATTGGCCGCCCCCACCCCAACCCCGTTAAATCCGGTGTTTCTGAAATGATGTGCGGTTAACGTATGCATTCGTGCGTGCATAAAATGCAGAGGTGGAATAAGTGAATGCAATGAATGCAGTTTGTATATATATACGTACACATTTATATATATAGAAGAGAGAGAATGAGTGATAATGCATTTTATATAAATTCATCTCTCTCTCTCTCTCTCTCTCTCTATATATATATATATATATATATATACATATATATATATATATATATATATATATATATATATATATATATATATATATATATATATATATATATACACATATACACACACACACTGTATACATACATAAACTGCATTCACTCATTTCACCTTCGCATTTTCATGCATGCATGCACGCATGAATGCATACGTTAAATGAACATCATTTCAGAAAAACCGGATTTAAAGGGGGTGGGGGGGGGGCAATTTACAACCGTACCACCATCACGAAGAGCCGTTTACACCCGTTGTAAAAAGCCGTTCCATTTTGGGAATCAAACAAATGGCCCGCTATTTATTTCGATATGGGAAATCCCACACTTCCATTTTTTTTACAGCGGATGGAATGCAATAAATTCCGGAGCGTCGACCTCGCTGGAATGGATCATATATTTTGGAATGAGGCTGCTGTTTTGAACAAGCGTTTTAGGCTTTTGGGAATGGTGGGCTTTAGGTTTGGTTTATTTTTAATGGTCTGAAGTTTATGGGTTTATTACAATATTCTATTTATATATATATATATATATATATATATATATATATATATATATATATATATATACATATATATAAATATATATATATAAATATATATATATATATATATATATATATATATATATATATATATATATATATATATATATATTCCTTCTTCTAATACTTGTTTAAATACTACTAGATAATAGCATTATTTGAATTTTACTGAATAATAGCATTTAAATGCTGATGAATAGTAGCATTATTCAAATATTTCTGGAGAATGGTATTATTTACATACTACTAAATAATAGTATTTTATTTAAATACATTAATGATTAATAGCATTACCTAAATATTACTGAATAAGAGCACTAGTTAAATACTGCTGAATATCAGCATTATTTAAACACTACTGAATATTAACTATTATTACTGAAAGGTATTATTTTTTCATCTTAATCTAAACAGTTGAGTTTCTTTGGTCAATATTACCCTTTAGTTGATATCCTAACTAGAGGAAATCCCCTTTACATCTTGGGTAATAGCAAAAATTATCTCAAAATAACCTGACGTAATAATATTCATAATTCAGTAATATTCAGATCTCAGTAACACTAACCATTTGCATAGTCCACTGTTGGATCACATTCTAATTTCGTAATATCCTAAATTGGATAATATCGTGCCTCGGTAATATCGTTCCTATGACAGCACTGGATGAAGGTATTTTTCGTTTGCACTGGCTGGAATTTTGGGTTGGGGCAATCTACATACTTATGAAGCAATCAAAACAAAATTGAATGACATAATGAAAAAAGTTTTGCAACAATATTAGACGTCCATTGTCGTAATCATTACACAGACTTATATTTAAGGTTATGTCATCTCTTCATCATATGTGCAATGGTTTTTATGATGACTGTTGAAGCCTTGACTGCTTGTGATAAATTGTCTTGCATTGTATTTGAATAGAGACAGAGATTCAGTTTGTTTTTTTTATGATTTTGTTTCCTGAGACACAGATTTTGTGATAAACTTTCTTGGTGTGATTTAAAAGAATTATTGTATGATTTTAATAAGTAGATCAATTTACTTAATATATATTTTATTATATGTATTTATATATATATATATATATATATATATATATATATATATATATATATATATATATATCCTAAAAGAATGTTGTCTTTAAATGAAGTCTAATTCTTTCAGTACCTGTTTCTACGTTCTCACACTAACAAAAATGTCTCACCTTCTCTCTCTCTCTCTCTCTCTCTCTCTCTCTCTCTTCATCTCGTATCCTCCATCAAGACTTCCATCAAGACTTCATAGGCCATGGTTATTCGAATACCCTAAAAAAAAAAAGCATTTTATCCTAAAAGAACGACGGAGCCATCACGGTAAAAGGGTGCGTTTTCTGCTCTCAATTCCTTAACGGGTTTTCCATCGATTTTCTTTTTCACCGTTCTCTCGATTTGAGAAAGTAGATAGAAAGGAGAGTGGAGAAAGTGAATAGAAAGTTTAGTGGATAGAAAGGAGAGTGGAGAAAGTGGATAGAAAGAAGAGTGGAAAAAATGGATAGAAAGGGGAGTGGAGAAAGTGGAAAGAAAGAAGAGTGGAAAAAATGGATAGAAAGGAGAGTGGAGAAAGTGGATAGAAAGAAGAGTGGAAAAAATGGATAGAAAGGGGAGTGGAGAAAGTGGGTAGAAAGTTGAGTGGATAGGAAGAAGATTGGAGAAAGTGGATGGAAAGGGGAGTGGAGAAAGTGGATAGAAATTTGAGTGGATAGAAAGGAGAGTGGAGAAAGTGGATAGAAAGAAGAGTGGAGAAAATGGATAGAAAGGGGAGTGGAGAAAGTGAATAGAAAGAAGAGTGGAGAAAATGGATAGAAAGGGGAGTGGATAAAGTGGGTAGAAAGTTGAGTGGATAGAAAGGAGATTGGAGAAAGTGGATAGAAAGTTGACTGGAGAAGGTGGATAGAAAGTTAAGTGGATAGAAAGGAGGAAGGGAGAAAGTAATAGCAGTAATGATAGTAATAGTAGGGGGAAGTAGAAAGAGAGAAAGAAATAGTAATAAAGATAGGAATGGTTGGAAGAATACTGAGGAAGAAATATGGAAAAGAGGAGAAACTGATGTATTAACATAATAATAATAATAATAATAATAATAATAATAATAATAATAATAATAATAATAATAAGGGAAAGCAGGATAAATCAACAGGAAGAAGGAGGAAGGAAGAAGGAATAAGGTAGCAAGGAGGGAAGAAGAAGAAGAAAGAAGGAATAAGGAAGAATGAGGAAGAATGAGGAAGGAAGCAGAGTTTCTACTTTCAATAAAAGTTTTTTTTTTATTTTTTGTTGAAATGACAAAAAAACCAGACTCTTCTTCTCCTCCAAATGGAATGTCACAGAAGTTGCCCCAAAGTCCTTTATAAAACTCTAAAGAAGAAGAAGGAGAGGCAAGTTTTACTTGTCAAGATGTCAAATGCGATTTGTCTTGTTTGTGTTTGTGTGTGTGTTTGAGAGAGAGAGAGAGAGAGAGAGAGAGAGAGAGAGAGAGAGAGAGAGAGAGAGAGAGAGAGAGATTCAGAGATTACGACAGCAAACAGAATGTTGGTCCTGAGAGAGAGAGAGAGACAAGAGAGAGAGAGAGAAAACTTGTAAGATTACACAAAAAGTTGTTGAGAAAGAGAAAAAACTTGTAAGATTACATAAAAAGTTAGTGAGAGAGAGAGAGAGAGAGAGAGAGAGAGGTGGGGGCATTGCAGATCACACTATTGCACAGAATGGGGCCCCACACAAACATATATAACCATAAATAGATCTCTTCAGGAATCCAGAATATAATTACCTCCAAATTATGCCCAATCACAACCACCAATTCTTATTGAGCATTTTTATGTGTTTTTCATTATAAGTAATGTATTTGTGTTTTAAAATCTTCAAGGTCACTTCACAAAAAAAATTCTATAAAATCTCTCCTAAAACCTTATAAGGGAACTTAATACATTTCTAATGAAACTCAAGACAAACTAAACCATTCTAAAAAAAAAAAAACTCCCAAATTCTTATTTGGATTTTTTTCACTTATATTCAAATATTAAACCATAAAAAATCCACTCTGTGTTCTGAATATGCTGATTGGAATTGAAAACACCAGATGGTGCCTAGGACATAGAAAGGAATTTTCGGCAGTTCCTGGTGTAAGATTTTTTACTTATTTTAACAGAAAGAGACTTAAAATATCTCATTGTTATTATTATTATTATTATTATTATTATTATTATTATTATTATTATTATTATTATTATTATTATTACATGATTTAAGTAAAACAGTAATTTAATGTCTATTTCAAGCAAACGTTGAATGATAAAAAATAAAAAATAAAAAAAATAAAAACGAAAATATCTAAAATTATTACCAATTATTTTTGAAAGAATTATTATTATTATTATTATTATTATTATTATATGATTTAAATGAAACATTCATTTAATATCTTTTACTTCAACGTTGAATGATAAAAATAAAAAATAAAAAAATAAAACGAAAATATCTTCTTCTTCTTCCAAGTCTTACTTCTTCATCTTTGGTTTAATAAGCGTGTGTTGACTCATTAAAAGTGTTCCTTCATTTCCAGCTTTAATCTCCTTTCTTCTTCTTCTTCTTCTTCTTCTTCTTCTTCTTCTTCTTCTTCTTCTTCTTCTTCTTCTTCTTCTTCTTCTTCTTCTTCTTCTTCTTCTTCTTCTTCCTCCCTTATGGTAAAATAATCTCGGTGCAGCGCGCGTGTTGGCGAATTTCCATATTCATGGTAAGATTCTACTTGGGAAAAAGAACCCACCTTTCTCTGCTGGCGTTAATATTGGCCTCCTACGTTATGAAGGGAAAAGAAAGCTTCTAAATTTTAGTGTTTAAAGGAGCCATTTTCCTCCTTTTTTTGTTTCCTTAAACGGTCTCAAGGCCTGTCTGGATTAAGGGCTGTTTTTTTTAAATATTTCCTGAGACGTTTGTTTGCCTGGGAGACGCACATTTTTTTTCGAGACTTTCATTGTGTGAGAGACATTAATAATTTTTAGGTAATGATTTTTTTTTATGTGTTTTGGATGAATATTTCTGGTAGATGATTGAGGGTTTTATCATTTGATTTTGACGATGATATTCATATGTATTTATGATATGAATGACTAAATTTGAATACACACACAATACACACACACACAACACACACACATACATATATATATATATATATATATATATATATATATATATATATATATATATATATATATATATATATATATATATATACATATATGTGTGTATAAAATGTATTAATGTAGGTATATATGCATGCACATTCGTGTGTATTGTTGTAGTTTTTCGAACACATTTGGCAACAAAGTTTGACATTTCGTATTTGGCCAACAGATGTCACTGTCAAAACTTATACTCTTCTTAAAAGAAACCTGACATTTCTCTGTCAATTCTGTAACAAATCCTTATTTACTCTTTATCTTCCAGCAATTCTCCTCACTTCGGGAACTGCCTAAACTACTCGTAAGTGTAGTTCCTGAATTCGTAAGTGATGACAAGTGCTTCTGGAGTTACCGAACTACTCAGTCGTATTAATGGTGAGTCTTTGATCATTTTGATTTATTTTATTATTTTCTAGCCAGGAGTTCTTGCAGGTTATTGGTCGCGATTTATCTGTTACTGACTTCTGTTGTTGTTAATTTTTTTGTTGTTGGTTATATATTGTTATTTGAATTATTGATGCGTTAATGATTGTTGTCTTGACCCACTCAATGTTGTTTATAGTATTTGGGGATAAAAGTTATACATTTTGATTAGTTATATATATATATATATATATATATATATATATATATATATATATATATATATATATATATATATATATATATATATATATATTCTCTGTCTCTCTCTCTCTCCAAAAGAAACGAATCACACCTGACATCTAGGGGAACTAAAACACTTATTCTACTCCTTCTTCTTCTGCCATAAGAGTTATAAGGACTTTGGGACAACTTCTGTGACATTTCTGGCTGGGGGGAAAAATCTCTCTCTCTCTCTCTCTCTCTCTCTCTCTCTCTCTCTCTCTCTCTCTCTCTCTCTCTCTCTCTCTCTCTCTCTCATTTTTAGCATAAAAAAGGCTATTCCTTCGGCGGGAGTTCTGGCGTCTCTTTCAGTCGTGTCTTGTCCTCCAGAGTATGTTCTGTAGGGAAGGTTTCAAAGCTTTTTTGAAATCACCCTTTCCTACTTTCAAAAAAGTCTCGTCTATTAGAGAGAGACTAATATCAGTTTGATGAAATAAATTTTCTTTATATTATTTTATCATATTTCGAGGTCCCATCTTGTTCTTGGAAACCTTATTATTATTATTATTATTATTATTATTATTATTATTATTATTATTATAGATATTATTTTGTTATAGAAACTTTTTGTCCTAATAGAAATAATAATAATAATAATAATAATAATAATAATAATATTATTTTATTATTATTATTATTATTATTATTATTATTATTATTATTATTATTATTATTATTATTATTATTTTGACCAATCATCTTAGTTCTTGATTTGTCGTAAATATTTTATGTTATTTTTCTTTATTGCAAAGAAAGATAAATTGTTCATGTCAATATAATGTGCCTCTTTCAAGACCTCTCCAGATTTTTTTATCTATAAATTTTTTGTAAATAGATACATTTCAAAATATTGGCTACAAATTGCTCCAAGTAATATAATATTACCTATCTTTGAATGTAATTATTGAATTTTTTTTAATCAATTCATTTTTAAAGAATAGAGACATTCCAAAATAGTGTATAAAACATTATTTCAGTCAGTACAGTTTCATCCACCCATTTCAAAATAGTTACTGATTTTTTCAAAATGTTATTCATTTTTGAATAATTGCCTTCAAAATAGTTACTGATTAAAAAAAGTGTTAATTTTTGAATAACTGGTCCACGACAAATAGTGTCTAAAAACGCAAAATTCTTTTTCCACGAATATTATAATTTTCAAAAACATCATCATCAACTCATATCAAAAGTGGGGACACAGGAATATATAATATGAAAAATTTAGCGTCACAAATTGTTTTGTAAAGTCTAATTGTTGACACATTACACTAAAACCATGAATTTCGAAGCTGGCAGACCCACTGAATTATACGAAGTCAGAAATTGGTTTATTTGCCTCGTAATGAATTGACTTTGCTATGTAAACAGCATGTTTTATTTTGTTGTGTGAATTGTCGCTTGTCATATAAGTGGGATGATATGTTTGTAATATATTTATTTTTTTGTGAGGGTATCAGAATTTGAAACTGAGAAGTAGTATATATATATATATATATATATATATATATATATATATATATATATATATATATATATATATATATATATATATATATTTATATTTATGTATATATATACATATACACATCCATACTTACATACATACATCCATACATGAACAAAAGCATACAACATATACATTTTGAAATCAACCCACAAATGCAGTTGGCATTAAAATACTTAACAGCAAAATCCCACTCAACCAAAATCTAACAAACTGCCAATTAAATCACAATACTCATTTCATCTCCATACCGAACAGCAACCACAAATTCCATGCATTGCAAATTTATCGTGTCTGCACAAGAAAGAATCACAAAATAGTTCCGAGAAGTTTATATTCCAGAAATTTAGCAGCGGAGTTCCGGACGTGATAGAGAATGCTTGCATTGGTAATGTCCAGAGACTGTTATTTATTTTGGGAGACTGAAAAGTATGCTAGGAATTCGTCTTTGAGTGCGTGTGTGTTTGTGTGTGTGTGTGTGTGGGTCTGGAGGAATTTCTCTCTCTCTCTCTCTCTCTCTCTCTCTCTCTCTCTCTCTCTCTCTCTCTCTCTCTCTCTCTCTCTCACACAAACACTTATATGCACATTTATAAATTACACATTTTTGTGTGTATGTATGTATTTATTTAGCTTGTTTAATAAACACACACACATATGTGCATTTATAAATTATACATTTTTGCTTGTATGTATGTATTTATTTATGTAGTTTGTTTATTAGTATTATGTATGTATATATGTGTATTTATATATATATATATATATATATTATATATATATATATATATATATATATATATATATATATATATATATATATATATATACATACATATACCCACACACATAAATCCCTCTACAGATTTACGCCCTGAATATGCAAATCTTCCTCGTATTATAAACCCACGCCCCGATTTGGAGCGTATTCATAAAGACCTGAGCGTAATAATGGACAGTGGAAACACAGTAACCTAATTTAGAATTTGAATACCGGGCGTCCAAGCCTTTCAAATTCCTGTTCCTTTGATGAAAGCAATATTGCTTGCACACACACACACACACACACAGAGTCACCCAAGCAAGCACAATGCGAAATTAAAACATTCACAGTACTGTAGCATGACCGTGAGTGCACAGATTTGCACACGCGTACAATCGCTCACATAAATATTGAACAAGGCTCCAGTCAGCTGTTGTTGTTATTCGGAATTCCCGCCTGGCAATCAAGGCCGTGTTTCCATATTTCCTCTGTCAGTCAAACTCCATCAAATGTATTACATTCGTTCCAGCGGATGTCTCTGTTCCAGGTAGGATTCCGGTGCAGTTTTTGTTACGAGGTATTTCATGTCTATCTGGAATCTGGAATCTCGAATGAACAGGGATGGCAAGTGGGTGTAGATTCCAGGTTTCTATCGGAGAGCCATTCCAGTTTAGGCTCCATTCCAGATTTGTATTTAAAAACCATTCCAGTCCAAACTAAATTACAGATTTCTATGTTAACACCATTCCAGATTTCTATCTAAACACCATTCCAGGTTTCCAAATAAACACCATTCCAGATTTCTATCTAAACACCATTCCAGATTTCCAACTAAACACCATTCCAGATTTCTATCTAAACACCATTCCAGATTTATATTTAACCGCTCCAGATTTCCATCTAAATACCATTCCAGATTTCTATCTAAAAACGATTCCAGATGTTTAGCTAAAAGCCATTCCAAATTTCTGTCTAAATACCATTCCAGATTTCGACCTGACGATTCCAGATTTCTATCTAAACACCATTCCAAACTTCTCTCTAAACATCATTCCAGTCTAGGCTGTATTCCAGATTTATATTGAAATAAGAGTACAGATTTTTATCTATACACTATACCATGTTGCTGTCTAAATACCATTCCAGATTTGTATACAGCCATTCCGGATGTTTAAATAAATACCATTCCAGTCTAGGTTACATTTCAGATTTCTGTCTAAACACCATTCCAGTCGGTCCAAAAAATATCTATCAACATGAGTGCAATTGCATCCATGCATACGAAATTGACCAGCCCAAAAACCACCAATTTATAAGCATGCGTCATTTTCCAGCACCATATTCCAGCATTTCTCCCAGAAATTTCTGCCACCGCCATTCCCAGGCGCCTTCCATTCCAAATTCTACGGGACAACTGGACCAAATAACGCCGGGAATAAATATGGGTGAAGGATTTTCGCGCTTATGGAATTCGCTGGCGACCATATTCCAGAGTATTCCAGGTACCTTTTCCAGACCCTAGCGTTTTTAGATTCCAGTGCAGCTCCGGTTGTCCATGGCACCCGTTTCCAGGTGGTTTGGTTCCAGATATGCGTTTATATATATATATATATATATATATATATATATATATATATATATATATATATATATATATATATATATATATATATATATATATATATATATATATTTATTTATTTATTTATATATTTATATTTATTTATTTGCTCACTTATTTATCTAATTATCTTCTTTATCAGTTTAGTTATATATTAATTAATTAATTTATTTATCCATTTATTTAATTAATTACTTGAGATATTCCCTTGTTTCAAAATACCAGTGATTAGAAAATGACAAGCCACAATATGTTTAAAGTGAGTTTTTGTGGGCAACAAAGAGAACCAGTAAAGTCAGAGACTAACTTAATAACCTCTCTCTCTCTCTCTCTCTCTCTCTCTCTCTCTCTCTCTCTCTCTCTCTCATCCTCGCCTCACGAACGACGGAACTAGAGTTCGATCCCCGGGCCAAAAAGGAACGATCTGGGTACATTGCTAAGTCCCTGTACCTTTGTTTAGTCAATAAATTATTCCCCTGGTGGTCAGTCAGCTGATGTGGTCCATTTATTAGGAAATTAAGGTATTAATTAGCTAAACTAAATAGGAATTTAATGTAGACAAGATAAAATGAGACCTAATAAATATTTTGATTATATTGATCATAAAATAGGTAAATTTTTTATTAATTAATATTAATGACTATAATTATCCTAAATAAGTAGGTAATTAGGATTTAAAGTTGCCTTCACTTCTAGATTTTTGGATTCTCTTTCATAAACTTACAGGCTCTGGAATTCACTGCCAACTTCTATATCCCTGGATTTTGGTAATCTCCAATTCCTCACCTTCCCTTGAGGTCAAACCCCACTATTTTCTAATTTTTCTTAACTTTAAAAAATATGCTTTTTGAGAATATTGTTATTGGTGGATGTTTGTGGCAATTATGATATTAGGCGTTTGATAATATTAGGTCAAATATATTTAAATTTGAATAAAGAATTACATATATAAGACGTAACCTTTCATACGACAATATTTATCAAAGCAGAACGGAAAATATAAATATCACATTTAACATTCCTTTTATACATCTAAATAAGTCCATGCAATAAAAAACCATATCTGGCAACCTTTACTCTCACCCCATAAGCCGCACCGAAATAAAAAAAAAAATAAAAAACAAAACCTGGCAACTCAATATCACTTTCCATAGGACGCGACGGAGCGAAAGAAAATCACAACTGGCAACTCGCTAACAGAGTCGCGTTCAATAAGAGACAAGGGCCGAATAAAACCGACGCGGAGAAAGGTTATATTGACCTAAATCAAGGTCAGTTGTCGGTATCACGTCCCAGCAAGGCTTCGGCCTGTCGACACCAATGATATATATTGGCGCCGCGTTGCAACGGAGAGAGAGAGGTCTCTGGGTTTGCAGTTTATGCAACGTTTGCAAACTTGGGTTCGGCTGCGTTCTACGGCTTTTAGTTATGGGGTGATATATGAACGCGACCCGCGGTGAATAGTGAGTTTTTAAACCATATTTTTTAGATAATGATTGACAGTTTGATTTTAAATGTAAACAATGATTTTAATTATGATTTTTGCATTGATTTTGTGACAGATTTAAATACATTATTTTATAATAGATATATTTGTTGGATAGATAAATGTTATCTATAACAAATATACATACAAGACTACAGGAATAATGTTGGGGATGTAGAATGTATTATCTCTCTCTCTCTCTCTCTCTCTCTCTCTCTGAATATTGATATTTTGATTCACAAATAAATATTCATCTCCAAAAAGATTATATATATATATATATATATATATATATATATATATATATATATATATATATATATATATTAACTTTATCACATACACAATTGTTCTGTGCATTAGTAGATTTACTAAAAGGACCTCATTCAAACTGGATGGTATCTAATGGAGTTTTTATTCAAAAATTTACAAGCTTTCTTGGACAAACAGTCCACATTATCAAGTATCCGTATGAATATGAATACATATTAATATGTATTCATATCTTCAGACAGACAGGAAGGTATATAAACTGACAGGTATACATGAGAGACAGAACTGAGCTTATAAATAAAGAGTGAAATGAATAACAAATGAGAGAATAACAGAGAGAGAGAGAGAGAGAGAGAGAGAGAGAGAGAGAGAGAGAGAGAGAGAGAGAGAGAGAGAGAGAGAAATTCCACTTAATTTGAACACAGTATTCCATTCTTAGAGAACAATCACCCGGTTTGAGATGAAAATCTCCGGAAAGAGTAAATAAATCACCTTGACCCATTAACCTGCCCACAACTAATTTCAGGAGAAGGCGAAATATTGAGCTCTTGAGAGAGAGAGAGAGAGAGAGAGAGAGAGAGAGAGAGAGAGAGAGAGAGAGAGAGAGAGAGAGGAGAAAATATGTTTCTTCGAAAGTTGGAGGCGCTGTGTTGATCGCTGGCACTTTGCAATATTGGTCGCGTTGCAGAGGCGTGTGTTTTTTTCTTCTTTTGTGCAATGTTCGAGTTTTTATGGTGATCAGGAATACATACGACCTTGTGCTTATATATATGTATATGTATATATATGTATGTATATATATACATACAATACTAATAGTTTATCTGTCATCCACAATAACATTTGTTGAATCTTGCTTTTTTTAGTTTTCTGTAAAGGAAAACTTTTGTGCCGGCTTTGTCTGTACGTCCGCACTTTTTTCTGTCCGCACTTTTTCTGTCCGCCCTCAGATCTTAAAAACTACTGAGGCTAGAGGGCTGAGTATTGATATGTTGATCATCCATCCTTCAGTCATCAAACATACCAAATTACAGCCGTCTAGCCTTAGTAGTTTTTATTTTACTTATGGTTGAATTTAGCCACACTCTTGCGTCTGGCAACGATATAAGCCAGGCCACCACCGGGCCGTAGTTCCAGTTTCATAGGCCACGGCTCAGGCACCATTATACCGAGACCACCGAAAGATAGATCTATTTTCGGTGGCCTTGATTATACGATGTACAGAAAACTCGACTGCGCCGAAGAAACTCCGGCGCATTTTTTTTTCTTACTTTTTTTATTATTTTCTCCGTTTGAAAACTATATCCAATTTCCTCTTCAATTTCCAGATATTCTGAAATATTAATTGTATCCCCTGAAGTTTGTTAAACAATTTATCTAATTGTTTATCCTTTATCCTTTATTCTCTTCACGCGACATTTATCTAATCACAACACTTTATTTTCTTTTACGTGTTTTTCTTACAGCTACAGTTCATTAACCTTTCTCTCTCTGAACCCACGCACTTGCCAAAACTCCGATTTTCTCACAAACATTTACCAGATTTATCAGGTGTGTCCAGTGATTTAAGTCTCGCTTATCCCACCAACAATTCGATTACTCTCTTGACTCAACATTTCTCTGTTTACAACCTTTATTTTCTCTTATTTTTCTAATGCTTTCTGGTCATTAGCCCTTCTCTGTGCATGCATTCGCTTCCAAAAAATGTGATTTTGCTCCCAACGGTATTTCGCAGATTTATCAATTTTTTCATTCCATTAAATCTTTTTTTAGACTTTTGCATAACATGATTATCTCATAGACATATAATTCTTCAAATAAATCCTTGTGTTTCTAAGTCGAACCTTTCATTTCGTTACGTCTTAATCATATTTCTTTGTTTATCTTTCCTAAATGTCTAATCTCCTAATGGATCAAAGCATACTATTGGCATCATTCCTGTATTTAAAATTCGCTACAAAAAACCCTGTCGTCAGTTTTGTCAGCAATAACCCATTTTGCATTATCATTTTTCTGTGTGAGAAATTATTACTTCCCTCTGTTCAAATTAAGGTTCAATAAGCGTATTTATTTACTGTAATTATTCCCCAGTGGAAAGTGAGATAGGGTGGTCATTTATATATAAGATATATAAACTTAGTTTCAACTTAAATAATTTTTTAAATTCATGTAAGGATCTCATTCCAATCCCTCACAGGAAACGAGGTTTATCTCTTGAAATGAATACATATCAAAGTAATATAGAAAGCAAAATCATTTACCTAGCAATACCTGTCGAATTACATAAAATCAATATAGAAATTAAAACCACTTATCTATATTTTCTAGTGAATATTCTCTCCTAAAAGATGCATCTTCAGCTAGAAGGACTCAGAGCAGGAATATTAAATAAATGAATGGTGTTGAGACACTTATACAGAGAGGTAACACTCACAGTTCAAAGGATTCTGGATCTATTCTCTATGAGGCATTCAATAATAAGTGTATTAACAAAGAGGGATAGTAATTAAAAAGAAATGGTATTGAAACACCTTCAAAAATTGGAAACAAAAACCTTTCTAAAAGGATTCTGAACTTATCCTACAATAAGTAGAGAATAATAAGTGTTTTAAAATTAGGAATAGCAACAAAAATATGGTATTGAAACAATTTACAATGGGGGGAAAACCCTTGGTTAAGAGGGTTCTAAACCTATCCTGGAATAAGTAGAGAATAATGATTATATCTGAATAAGGAATAATGATTAAAAACACGGTTTTGAAACACCTCATACAAGTGAGAGTAAACCCTTGGTTAAAAGGATTCTGTATCTATTCTCTAAGAAGCATCGAATAAAAAAAGTGTATTAAAAATACTCGTAGTAGCATGAGTCTTCAAATTGAGAAACAAACCCAGTTATGCATACATACACATATTTAAGGATAAATCTGTACAGATTTATCCTTAAATATATATGTACAAATACATAACTGTGTATTTGTTTCTCCAGAAAGTGTATTAAAAACATGGCATTGAGACATCTTTTGTGCAGAGTAAAACGCACGGTTAAAAGGGTTCTGAATGTATCCCGTCAGAAGCAGAGAATAATGAAGTGGAAAGAGAGAAAAAAAAAAACACACAAAAAAACACACACAAGCGGAATGAGGAAAGAAAAACAGTGAGCTAGCTAGCTGTGGGTTTTGTTTATTTACACGGTTGGAGCAAAATTCGAGCAGCGTTTTACCTCAAAGCCAAGTCTCTCTCTCTCTCTCTCTCTCTCTCTCTCTCTCTCTCTCTCTCTCTCTCTCTCTCTCTCTCTCTGTATTTCAACCACTGGAGTTTCTCTCCCGCCGAGTCCGCTTAGGGAAAAGATCTGTTCAGGCTTTTCAGCGAATTTCTGAGAGCTATCGGCGATTTTTATCTCTCTTTTTTTTTTTTTTTTTCATTTCTGGACGAATGTTTGGGGGAGGGGGGGATGGAGTGAGGTTTCAGTGAATAGTATAAGGTTCAGTTAGGCAGGTATAATCTAATGGAAGCTCAGTGATTGCTTATTAAAACTCTTTGGTAATCAGGGAATGATATTAATATTCTTTGGTAATCAAGTAATGATGATATTAATACTCTTTGGTAATCAAGTAATGATATGATTACTCTCTGGTAATCAAGTAATGATATAAATGCTCTTTGGTAATCAAGTAATGATATTAATATTCTTTGGTAATCAAGTAATGATATAAATACCCTACGGTAATCAAATAATGATATTAATACTCTTTGGTAATCAAGTAATGACATAAATACTCTTTGGTAATCAAGTAATGATATAGGTACTCTTTTGGTAATCAAGTAATGATATAAATATTATTTGGTAATCAAGCAATGACATAACTACTCTTTGGTAATCAAGCAATGATAATAAAACACTTCAGTAATCAAGTAATGAAAACACAATTGTCAGCTTTAAATTTCATAATAAAATAAACTAACCTTTATCCTTAACCTTTTCCTAAGATGATACATACCAGAAATATTGAGACTTCCTCCTCCTTGTTGAATTATTGCCAGGAAAAATGGACACCAATTCAACTTAATAATTTTTTAAGGTAGAACATATAATAATTTGGCTCTCCTGGAAAATCCCTTGGGATTCAAGTGTTGAAGTTATTGAGGCCAACTGTTTCTCGGAAAGATTAGAATTTCTTATTCTTCATCACAAGGCAATGAAATACCAGGTTAAAATGATTTATATCTGGCAGCAAAATGTTGATTGTATGACTTAAACTAAATCATCATAATATTTAGTTTACGGCTTAATTCTAACATTTTTTTTTATGAGGTTATTCATCTTATTCACTGAATTTCTTCTCTTTTATATTATATATAAAACAATCAGTCTGATGAAAAATAAAAATATATCTTAATAAACATTAAGTTTAGATAGTTTTCAACTTAATGTTTGTTAAGATAATAAGATGTATTTTTATTTTTCATCAGATCGATTGTTAAGGTTTTTATTTCTATTTTTCATCAGATCTAAAAAAACCATCGCTAATCCATTAATTAAGTAGGTTATTATACTTTAATGACCCCTAAACAAACAGATGTTTTATTCAATCTCTTAGTCAAATAAATAGTAAATTATAGTCATATTTACAGTTGTAAAAATAAATAACTTAATCAACTTTCCTTTGCATTCAACGATACCAAAACTTGTTAACTGCTTCTGACAGTCAGTGAGAGACGGATATTGAATATCAGTCACACACACAAAGTCAGTCAAATGTTGAAGAAAGAGCGACCAGGAAGAGATGATATTAATATTCATTTTTTTTTTTATTTAGTTCAATCAATCATTCTTCTGGAACCTTTCAAAATGAGGGAGGGGAATGAATAAAGTTTTGGGAGTTATGTAGATGGATTTTAAATACGAAAATTGGTTCATGGTATAAATAAACAATAAGTGTAATATGATTTCGGTTATGGTTAGGAATATATATTTCTAGTTACGACATTATAGACTTTAGAATTCATGAATCCATAATAATAGTTTTACTTAGAGAGAGAGAGAGAGAGAGAGAGAGAGAGAGAGAGAGAGAGAGAGAGAGAGAGAGAGAGAGAGAGAGAGAGAGAGAATGTTATTCATGCTCAGTGCAGGTTTATAAGAAAAAGGGACATAGGATTCACATGAATAAACTCTCATGGAATAATAATAATAATAATAATAATAATAATAATAATAATAATAATAATAATATATTTTCAATCTGCTTCCAAAGACTGGTCTCATTTTTATTCTGGTCCTCCACCATCGCTGCAGGAATGGGAATCATTCCCAACTCCGGCAGATCATTCCAGTTGGAATTCGGAACCACCCATTCCAAATGCGTATTCCTGTCGCATACCATACGACGATATGAAATGATTTTTGGATATTAAAAAAAAATAGATATGACCTGAATTTCGAAGCACAGCAAAAATTGACTTTTCAGTTAACCTATGTACATCAAATTTGAGCGAATACATTTACTGTTTTTTAAAATATATATATATATATATATATATATATATATATATATATATATATATATATATATATATATATATATATATATATATATATATATATATATATATATATATATATCAACTCTCACCTTTCACGGTCCGTAGGAATACTACACCGTTCTACGTATATTCCGTGCGTGCTTGCGCGCTACAGCGGGCGATATTGCTTTCCATCAAAGGCACGGGAATTTGAATAACATGCACGGGGACCGTATTCAAATGCTAATTAAATTTGGAATACTCACTTGTCGTTTTATAGAGCTCTGGACTTTATGAATTCGTTCTGTTTTTTTGGGTTTATATATATATATTATTATATATATATATATATATATATATATATATATATATATATATCCATATATATAGTTTCTGTTTTTTGAGTGAGTTTATATATATATATATATATATATATATATATATATATATATATATATATATATATATATATATATATATATATATATAGATATAGAGAGAGAGAGAGAGAGAGAGAGAGAGAGAGAGAGAGAGAGAGAGAGAGAGAGAGAGAGAAATTCCCCAAGAATATAAACTGTCTACTTAAATACGTATATATCAATACTTTAAGACTATGTATAGATATATATTTTTTTCTGTCCGCCCTCAGATCTTATAAACTACTGAGGCTAGAGGGCTGCAAATTGGTATGTTGGCCAGCCACTCTCCAATCAACAAACATACCAAATTGCAGCCCTCTAGCCTCAGTGGTTTTTATTTTTTAAGGTTAAAGTTAGCCATAATCGTGCCTCTGGCAACTATATAGGCCAGGCCACCACCGGGCCATGGTTAAAGTTTCATGGGTCGCGTCTCATACAGCATTATACCGAGACCACCGAATGATAGATCTATTTTCGGTGGCCTTGATTATACGCTGTAGCGTCTGTACAGAAAACTCGATTGCGCCGAAGAAACTTGGGCGCATTTTGTACTTGTTTTTAATTATGCACTCAGTTATTTTCTGTAGGTAGCATGTACAGGTGTAATTATTTATTATAATTAAGATCTAATTAAGCTGTTAATTATTAAATGGCCTAATTATTTGAAAGAATAGTGAGTTGATGAAGAAATGTATTTTTCTGGATAAATCATGTAATCAATTTATGAATTATTTGTTATATATTCCAGTGTTTTCATTGCGTGGTAGATTGAAGTGTAATTAACTTTTTTTTAGAATAAATATATAATTACACTGATCTTTCAGAAATGATCTAGTTTTTCCTAGGGGATAATGAGTTGTGGAAGAAATGATATATTTTTCTTATTAATGCAAATAATTATGTCCTGGTTTAATTATTTTGTAGTCAGTATTATCGGTGGATGGTAGGTTGAGATTTTGTTCAATAAATTATATGATAAAGAAATGATTAAAATCACATTTCACACATTTTATATCCTAAGTTTTACTTTGTCATCATCATCGCTATCTCCTTCTTCTTCTTCTTCTTCTTCTTCTTCTTTCATCACATCACTATCTTCTTCTTCTTCTTCTTCTTCTTCTTCTTCTTCTTCTTCTTCTTCTTCTTCTTCTTCTTCTTCTTCTTTACATAGTGAAAGCATGAAAAGATTATCTTGGCTTTAGTTCTACTTCCTTTTACTTTTCTTTTTATTCCTCTTGCTTCTTCCTTTCTTTACGACCCACTTTCCATTACTGACTCAAAGGAGACCAGGATGGACGTCAGGGTAGTTTTTTTGTGTGTGGGTTTTTATTTGTGGTAATTTCTTTTTAAGAGTTTTTTTATTTTGGTTTTATTTAAATTTTAAGATTTTTTTTTATTTATTTTATCTTGTTCAAGAGATGTAAGTTTTGTTTTTGTTTGTATCTATTTTATATGTGTGTGTATATATATATATATATATATATATATATATATAAATAAATATTTATATATATATATATATATATATATATATATATATATATATATATATATATATATATATATATATATATATATATATATATATATATGTGTGTGTAAATATATATATATATATATATATATATATATATATATATATATATATATATATATATATATATATTATATTTATTTTATCTATATATTTATCAATTCAGAGAGAGAGAGAGAGAGAGAGAGAGAGAGAGAGAGAGAGAGAGAGAGAGAGAGAGAGAGAGAGAATACAAATTCAAAACCACCCAAAAAACTGAATATGACGTAATCAATCACTAAAAGACTAAAAAAAAGCGAATAAACAAATAACATCAAGGCTAAAAGAAAGTAAACAAATAAGAT
>NC_089773.1:12515000-12532500 GCF_040412425.1 Macrobrachium rosenbergii
ATATTCGATAATGACCCTTATTGGGTTTCTGAGTCAGGTCCCTATTGTCATTCTGACCTCTGGGTCATTGCCAAGTTCTTGAGCAAGGGTCAAAGGCCAGGTACCCATTATTCTAAGCTCTGGGTCGATTTGAAGTGTTTGAACAATTAAAAATTGACCTTTATGGAAAAATATGTCGTATATGATAAAAAATACTAGATTAATGTCAGGTCTGTATACTGTAAGGAGTATAACCTTTCTTTGCAAATTATCATAACTAAGAGATAGACAGAATCACAACCTACAACACAAACTCATGTTAAATGAACAAACAAAACTCAATATTCATCTCCAGAAATCCATCTCCACCTCCTGTCGTAAGAAGATATAAAATTTCCCCAAAAAGTATAAAATTTAAAAGTCTTTCCATAACAGGTGGGGAAGTCGCTCTCCAGCTCTTAATAAGAGAATTTTTAATTATGGACCTCCCCAATTGAGGTTTAATTAGCTTAATTAACTCTCTCGGAACAGGTGCTTCTGCTTTTCTTAATGAAGCCGGTATTGGGGTGGGAAGTATTTATGAAGAGACTTCTTTGCTGATTTATGGTTTTAGGTACAGTGATTCAAGTGTCTTAAATTTAAGTTGGAATTTATGATTTTCTTGATTTATGTTTTTGTTTGTTGATTTATCTATCTATCTATCTATCTATTATTATTATTATTATTATTATTATTATTATTATTATTATTATTATTATTATTATTAACAGAGGCCTTAATATATCCAATAAATAAATAAGCACACACAAACAATATATTTATATAGTCATCAAGGCATCTGCTAATAATAATAATAATAATAATAATAATAATAATAATAATAATAATAATAATAGATTGCAATATTATTTTTTTTTCATTTTCATCAATTAAGCTGTAATGTACTCCGCTAGAAGCAGTCCAATATTCTTTAATATCATATTGATTCTTCTTCATAAAAATAAACTGCAAAACAGAGACAGAAGCCAATAATATTAAGAACTAAATAACACAAACAATGAATAATTAAACAGCAGAATCAAACTGATGAATCCCAGAAGATTAAAATAAAAATAATTTCAAAACTCCCAGTCAGAATCATCACAACAGAATCCTACGAATCAGTTATTATAAAAAAGAAATGATCACCACCTTCATAATTAGGCTTCATTAAGGAAACAGCTGCATCTGTGTTATGAGGCCTAATTAGGCTAATTATATCTAATTAAGAGATCACGAATAAAATCTCTAAATGCTTCTTCATCTGGCGAGCGATTGTGGCGTCGTTTAGCTAGGGTTTATTTTTGCTTATTTATTTATTTTTTTAACAGGAAGTAAATTTAGCGAGGGACGGATTATTTGGATGAGAGAGAGAGAGAGAGAGAGAGAGAGAGAGAGAGAGAGAGAGAGAGAGAGAGAGAGAGAGAGAAAGGATAAAAACAGGGCTGTCTTGCAAAGAGAGAGAGAGAGAGAAAGAGAGAGAGAGGTTGAAAAATAGGACTTACTTAAAGAGAGAGAGAGAGAGAGAGAGAGAGAGAGAGAGAGAGAGAGAGAGAGAGAGAGAGAGAGAGAGAGGATGAAGAACAGGGTTTGCAGTAACAGAGATTGAATACTGAAGACAATAAAGTATAGGATGATCCAGTCTCTCTCTCTCTCTCTCTCTCTCTCTCTCTCTCTCTCTCTCTCTCTCTCTCTCCTTCCTATCCTCAACCCCACTCTCATCCATAAGATAAAAAATCTCCCAACACCTACTTCCTTCCCTCTTCCCCCTCCTCCAACCCCCAACCCCACCACAACCCACCTAACCCCTTCCCCAGCCCCCACCCCCTTCTCACTTCTGAGAAGTGGTTCCTGCAAAATATTTATGGAACATCAGCCAGGAGACACGGCGCCTCCAAGACCTGGCCTTAACGTGCTGTGAAGATGCCCGGGATATCCTCTCTCTCTCTCTCTCTCTCTCTCTCTCTCTCTCTCTCTCTCTCTTTATTTTATCTTTTTTGTTTCTTCTTCTTTCTTAATTTTTTCTATTATCTTTTTTATTTTTAATTTTCCCTCTTCTGGCTTCAAATTTTTTTTTGTACTTTCATTTCATTTTTGTTTATTTTTTCTTTGTTGCATAACGTTGTTTTCTCTTTATTTTTTCTTTATATTCTTTGTTTTTTCCGTTTTAATTTTTTAATTTTTTTATTTTCTGGTTTTATTATTTTCCCTTTTTCTTCATTTCTTTTTTCTCAATTTTTTTTTACTTTAGTGTTTTTTTAGCCTTTGGATAAATCTTTTCTTGGATGAGGTGTTTAAGGGGAGAGAGAGAGAGAGAGAGAGAGAGAGAGAGAGAGAGAGAGAGAGAGAGAGAGAGAGAGAGAGAGAGAGAGAGAGGAACAATAAGGAACAAGGAATAGAAAGGAACAAAATACAACAAGGAACAATAACAATAAGGAACAAGAAACAATAAGGAACATTGAGGAGCAAGGAAAAGGAACAACAAGGAACAACAAGGAACCAGAAAGAATAAGGAACAAGGAATAGAAAGGAACAAGGAACAGTAAGGAGCAAAGAAATAAAAAGTAAGAAGGAACAATAAGGAACGAAGAACAATAGGAAGCACCGAATAGCAAGGAACAAGGCACAATAAAATAATTCAATAAGGAACGAAGGAACGAGGACCAACAAGTCACAACGAACACCAAGGAACAAAAAAAAAAAAAGGAACAACAAGGAACAAGCAACACAAGGCATCAATAAAAAAAAACTGATAACAATGCGGTATCCGCTGCATACACCCAAGTCTTCGAGATGGCCTGGCGCAAGATAGGATTGAGGAGACCCCCCATAAAGATATATCCTAGATATCCTTGGAGGGGGGTGGGGGTTAGGAGGTGCCCTCTGAACCAGAAGGGACAAGGGGACGAGTGCCTTCGTATGCGACAGGAACAGGACGAGTAATAAATGTCAAATGAGGTCAAGCTCAGGCAGCTGAGGCTGGGTGGTTTAGGTTCCAGGATTGACGGTTGGTTGATCTTGAAGGAGTCTGATGGAATGGCTTTCCTAGATTGTGGTGTTATTATTATTATTAATATTATTATTATTGTTATTATTATTATTATTATTATTATTATTATTATTATTATTTATATTTTTTTATTTTGATTTAACTTGAAGTTTTCTTATGGACGGTCAGATGATGATAATAATAATAATAATAATAATAATAATAATAATAATAATAATAATAATAATAATAATAACAATAATAATAATAGTAAAAATAAGAAGAAGAAGAAGAATATTTATTATTATTATTATTATTATTATTATTATTATTATTATTATTATTATTATTATTATTTATATTTTTTATTTTGATTTAACTTGAAGTTTTCTTATGGATGGTCAGATAATAATAATAATAATAATAATAATAATAATAATAATAATAATAATAATAATAATAATAATAATAATAATAATAAGAAGAAGAAGAAGAAGAAGAAGAAGAAGAAGAATATTTATTATTATTATTATTATTATTATTATTATTATTATTATTATTATTGTTTCCTGGATTAGCCTGTTATAATAATAATAATAATAATAATAATAATAATAGTAATAATATTTATCATTGCTGTTTTTATAATCATTATTAATGAGGTTATTATTGATGCTTAATCAGTACCTGTCATTATTTTTGTCATTATCATAATTATTCTTTGTGAAATACTTATATATATATATATATATATATATATATATATATATATATATATATATATATATATATATATATATATATATATATATATATATATATATATACATACATATACACATACATATACACATACATACACCAACAGGCATCAGTTTCAAAATCAAATTATCTACACCAATGAAAATTAATACACGCATCGTAATATACAAGTACTGCTCTGTACAATTACTGTTATAATTAATAATCAATTTACAATATTAATTAGGCTCCGTAATTAGATCCCAGCTCTTTGCAACTCAAAGGACTCCAGATTTCGCTCATTTTGGAGCCAGTGTTGTATAGTGCCGTTTGATAATAATAATAATAATAATAATAATAATAATAATAATAATAATAATAATAATTATTATTATTATTATTATTATTATTATTATTATTATTATTATTATTATTATTATTATTATTATTATTATTATTATCTGAACGTCCATAAGGAAACTTCAAGTTAGACCAAAATAAAGAATAATAATAATAATAATAATAATAATAATAATAATAATAAAGTAATAATAATAATAATAATAATAATAATAATAATAATAATAATAATAATAATAATAATAAGTGGCCTATTTAGGGTTCTATTCTGTCACGTGTAATTAAGTGTATCAGAGTATTTCTGATACACACCAAAAAATCTTTGCTTCCAGCTTGTCAATTTTTTTCCAATTTCTTTTCTTAACAAGCTGAGTCCCAAACAATGTATGATTGAGTGATCAATCTTTGCATTCAGCTTTTTTTAAATTTTTTATTTTATTGGTCAATCAAAAATTTTTTCAATTGTTACTCATTACGAAATCATTCTTAAAGTAATATTAAATAAAGAAAAATAATTTTTTTTGTAAGAGTTCGTGCAATGAATATCTTTGCCAGTTTCAAGAAAATATTTCAAACCATTCACCAAATTTTAAACAACTACAGACTGCCTGCCAACTTCCCTGAAAGAGTTTTGAAAAAAAATATTCTTTGAGCTTTAATAAAAACATTCCACGGACCAATTAACTTTTTTTCTCGAAACGTCCCTTTGAGAAGGAAAAAAAAAACTCAAAGAAAACACAAAATTCTCCGTGAGTTTTTAGTCCAGTCGCGAGCAAATCCCCCTAAGAAAAAAACGCAAGCACAATGGCACTGTGCTTTCAAAAGCAAAAAAAAAAAAAAATAGAAAAAACACTGGAGGACGAACGGCGTGTTTTCACTTCATGCACAAATGAAATAAATTGCAAAAAAAATATTAGAGATGAATGTATCAAATATATCATAACACAGTAAAATACTATACAATCCTGAATTTATAATATATTAATATACAGAGATTAATGTGTTTTTTTAATCTCGAATATTTCATTTTCGTCATTACAGAATGTTCTTCTTCAGATTAAATATAATGTGATATATTTGATAATTATTAAACCACTCAAGCTTAGAAGTTGAAATGAGAGAGAGAGAGAGAGAGAGAGAGAGAGAGAGAGAGAGAGAGAGAGAGAGAGAGAGAGAGAGAGAGAGAATGAATTATATACTCAATGAGAAAACGAAAATTATTAAACCAGTTGTGTCTAGAAGCTGAAATAATACACACACACACACACAGAGAGAGAGAGAGAGAGAGAGAGAGAGAGAGAGAGAGAGAGAGAGAGAGAGAGAGAGATTCATATATTCAATGAGAAAACGAAAATTGTTAAACCTTTTACATCTAGAAATCGAAATGAGAGAGAGAGAGAGAGAGAGAGAGAGAGAGAGAGAGAGAGAGAGAGAGAGAGAGAGAGAGAGAGATTAAAAAAAAAAGCAAACGCAATAACGTACCAGGCACCGAGCTCCTTCAGCAGATGAAAGGGAGATGACGCATGCTATTTTTGGGTACCTAAATTTAGGTACCTAAAATTTAGGTACCGTCAGAGAGGTCCAGAAATATCTCCTTTTTCGTGTGTGTGTCAGAATGTTCAAAATTGCTATTTTTTCTTGTCAGTATTGTTGGCGCACGCGCAGATAACTTAGCGATGCGATGGAATGGAACCTTAAACATACCAGTTATTATTATTATTATTATTATTATTATTATTATTATTATTCAGAATGCCATAAGAGATTTCATCTAATTATTTAATTAGTATAGTCATATCCTTATCTTAATTACAATGTTAAATGAGCAAAAACACATTATTATTATTATTATAATTATTATTATTATTGTTATTGAGCCAGTATTCTTTTATAACTGTTCAGATAAAATTATTATAATTATTATTATTATTATTATTATTATTATTATATTATTATTATATAATTATTATTATTACTGAACCAGCATTTTTTGTATAACCGTTCGGATAAAATTATTATTATTATTATTACTATTATTATTATTATTATTATTATTATTATTATTATTATTATTATTATTATTAAAAAACAGCATTCAACATTGACGCCAAAATGAGTGAAATTTGGACTCCTTTGAAATGCAAAGAGGAGGGATCTAATTACGGAGCCTAATTAATATTGCGAATTGATTATTAGTTACAACAGTAATTGTTGAGAGCAGTACTTGCGTATTATGGTGCGTGTATTGATTTTTATTGGTGTAGATAATTTGATTTTGAAAATGATGTGAGTTTTGTATAATATATATACATATATATATATATATATATATATATATATATATATATATATATATATATATATATATATATATATATACACTCAGAATTATTCACAGATGCTTCAGCTATATGAACCGTTAAAAAGTAAAGCTAACAGATAGAAATCACTCTCATGCAAGCTTTCGTTCTGAATTTGAGCAAATTCATACATAATTATAATAAACATTCTATTCTTACATTTAAAGTAATTATATCTTTCTTAAGTAATTCATTCGTAAAATTCATATTCAACAGTTCGACGAAGTTTGTAATTGGCTTTAGTGACGATGAGATCAAGAAACTGCTTCCAGGAAGGAATTTATCTGTAAAATTCACAAAAAGTCAAATCGTGAATATAATGTGTACCTCATTCTCAATCCTAAAACCTTATTCCTTAAGGTCTATAATCACTTCTGATACTGTGAGATTCTCGCCTTTACTTACAGTTTAATGCACTTCAGACTCGAGAAGATTTTAAGCTTAAAAAAGATAGGCTATAAACACGCAATTACGGACCAAACCTTCAGACTCATAAGGCTGATAATTAAATCCAAAGTAGAGGATTCTCGACCCAGCCTGCATTTATGTCACCCGTACGCGTAGAAGTCATAATCCCTTAAGGCTTATAATCCAATCTATATGCGTGGGAATACCACCCATACAGAGTCCTCGGGATTACCAAATGCATTACCCTGGACCCAAAAGAGAGTCTCGTAAAGATCACGAAGGAATCTGAATGCATAGGATTCCGGACGTCTTCTGCTGCAAGACCTCTCTTAGTTCATCTGGTTAATCTGACAGCAGCTGCAGGAGTCCTTCAAACAGCAGAAAGAAGCACAGCATTAGCAGCAGCTGCTGCTTGCTGCAGCTTGCGAGGGACGTTTATTGTTCGTCGCCCTTGCATTATGCAAGGATTCTTCCAGCTGGCTCCGGAATCCCCGAGTCCATAACTGTAAGAGAGATCACGGCTTCTCTTATTCTTCTTCTTATCTCGTACATACGTAATGCAATTGCAAGATTCATGCGATGCAATTCCGAGGGGAGAGAGAGAGAGAGAGAGAGAGAGAGAGAGAGAGAGAGAGAGAGAGAGAGAGCTGTGGCCTGAGTGGGAGGTCACGAAGAAGGAAAAAGGCCTCGCATTTTGGGGATTACTTATATCACTGCAAGACGATATGTATATATATATATATATATATATATATATATATATATATATATATATATATATATATATATATATATATATATATATATATATATAAAGTCCTCAGATTCTCTGTTGTACACAAACACACACAGAGGAAGTTCATTGTATTACTTAGCATCAACATAAAAAAAAATTGAATTAAACTTTTTAATCATGAATTCCTCGAAAATCATAATATTTAATAAGGAGCGAGACAGTTTCCATTACGTCAGATTATTAAATCATAATTAAACTGATATTCACTCCAATACAATTCCTTTGATGGGTTCGCCCAACGAATCTTTTCACCAGTTTGATGCAAAATTCAGTCAAACTATTCAGTTAAAAAAAAACTACACCCAAGCACAATGACGAAAGGATAAAAAACCTCCCACCAACTTCAATGGAAGAAGTTTAAAAAAATATCTGTGAGGTTTTATAAAAACATTCCGCGAACCAATTAACTTTTTTCGCCCAAAAAAATCTTTTGGTTAAAGAAAAACCTTCAAAGGAAACACAAATTCTCCGCGAGTTTTCAGTCCAGTCGCGAGCAAATCCTTTGGAAAAACAAGCACAATGTCAGTGTGCTTTTGAAAGCAAATAAAAAAAAAAAACGAGAGGTGAACGAACGAAGTGATTATTTACTTCGTACATAAGTGAAAGAAATAGTTAATGATTCTTATTGAATTCGCAAAAAAAAAAAAAAAAAAAAAAAATTCCACTTCGTAAACGTGTTTTTTTTTTATTAGAAGACCTTAGAAGATACAATTTGACGTATTTAATAGAATATTTTTTTTTCTGTCAGTATTTGGCTACAAAGTCAATAAGCAATTTTACTCCACACAAGAGTCATTCACGTTAGCAAATGAAAAATTATATTCAATTTTTACGAAGATACTGTTATACTTAAGTATATCTTTTGGGGATACATTTACTAGTAATAAAACGAATGATCAACAAATAGAACTCTAAAATGAGCTAACAGCAAAGATTTGCTGTTATCAAACATCTGTGTCTCTGAAACAGAAATATATTGATAAATGTTTGGGAATTCAAATAATTAATGAAAAAACAAATTGCAAGCAAATAGAAATTTGTAAAATCTGAAAGCAAAGATTCTTAGCCGTCTATCAAACTTCTTTTTTATCTGTGTGTAACAGAAATGCATTAATGCCCTTAATGATACTACGTTTGGATCCAGATATTAATAAAAAGAATAAATTAAAAACAAATAAAAATTTGAAATACAGTGATGCATTTAATTATATCATGTTTGGGGACCCAAATATTATATTTAGAAAATACATTACAAGCAAATAAGGATTTAGAAAGCTAAAAGCAAAGGTTTTTAGCTGTGTAGCAAACACCCATCACTGCGTAAAACAAAGTTACACTGATACACACCAGGAAAAAATACACAGTTCTCTTTTTCTGTGAGCCAGTCAAATCCACTGGTGGCTCTCTCAGTTCTTCTCCAGTTTTCGTATTTTCCTCTTTTTCCTGACCCATTCCTCCCTGCTGCCTCCAGGAAGAGGAATAAGAGGAGATTCAGATCACTTTTACCTCGTTTTCCTGCAGCTTTCAGCCGCGATTCGCCCGTGCGAGAAAAGGTGTTGTAAAGTAATAGATTTTTTCTTAAAGTCTCCCCTCCTCTGAGTCCACGCAACAGAAAACGGCACCAACTGAGAGGGACGTTTTTTTCTCTTGTTGGTGAAGGGGGGTTTGGTAAACCTCTTAGGTATATTTATATTCTTCTATTTTATTTGATATGGTTTTATTTAGCTTCTCGCGTTTTGTGCCTAGGGACGGTGGCAACTTTTGTGACATCTTTGTATATATATATATATATATATATATATATATATATATATATATATATATATATATATATATATATATATATATATTATATATATATATATATATACATTTATATATATATATATATATATATATATATATATATATATATATATATATAATATATATATATATATGAGAGAGAGATAAACTTAGAAGTCATATTCTTTATTAATCCATCGTCAATAGTTTTAACCCCCCCCCAATAAAACAACGGCAAAGAACACACAAACAAAACAACAATAACCAAACCAAAACAACGGAACGAAACAACACAAAGAGACAGAGAGAGAGAGAGAGAGAGAGAGAAAAAAGCGGAACTTTCGTCATAAATCGTCTGTACTTTGAAACTCCCAAAATTCTTCCCACCCCAGATTCTTCTTCTTCCGGGAACAAATCTTCCCGAGGCCCCACTCTCTGATAAATGTGTTTTGAAGGACCGTTCTTTTCGCATACAGAAATAATAAAAGCGGGTCAAGTGGACGCGTTCTTTTCGGAGGAGAGTTAGGTGCGAATATATTTCCAGAGAGGATTGTCGGGGTATTGTATTGGAGATAGTGATTTGTATATATATATATATATATATATATATATATATATATATATATATATATATATATATATATATATATATATATATATATATATATATATATATATATATATATATATATATATATATATATATATATATATATATATGCACACACATATGTATAATAAAATTTAGTTCACGGTTCACAGTTCAATTAGCATATATGTAATCTTTAAACTAATGATAACTATTAAAATAATATCTTGAAACTAAGAGAAAAATGTTTATTTTCATCTCCTATGTGAAAATTCAAGCTTAAATAATCTGGATTGCTTCTTTGTTATTAAAATAATATAAGTCAGCCAAGATTAAAAGCGCTTCTATACAACGGACAGCCCAAGTAATCGACGAAAGATTAAACAAAGCCTTGAAAATAAACATACCACGCCTGCCAACTCGAAAACGCAATAAAAGAACGAAAACATCCATGCCTAAGTGGCTGAGGAAAAGCAGAAATTCGCCAGACGCCAAATTCAGTTGGTGAAAATAATTCAAGACTTGATGATAGAAAACGGGAATTTCCCCTTCGACTTTTGTTTACAAATCTTCTTCTTGATATTTTGTACACGCCGTTGCTTCAGGGAAGGGATAAGGTTTACCCCGTCCTCGTGTTTTCCGCTGCATTTGAGATGGGTTCTCTACCCAGGGTATAAAAGGTGCTGCAAAAATATTTTTTGCTTAATTGCGCGTCCAGTCCTTGCAACAGGAAAGGTTTTGTCTGGTAAGGAAGGCTTTGAAAAACAGGAGATGTGAAGATTTTTTTTTTTTATTTCTTGGTTCCAATATTTTGCTTTGGATTGGAATTCCTGGTTTGAAGTGTGTCAGCACTTCCCATATTTTTATAAAATAGCTTTCTGTCTCTCTGTCTATCTATCTATCTATCCATGTATCTAGATAGATAGATAGCTAGATATATAAATAGATATATAAATAGATAGATAGAGAGATGGATAGACTGGTTTGAAGGGCTGGATGTCAGCTCTTCCCATGTTTTCATAAAATAGCTATCTATCTATCCGTCTATCTATCTATCTAGATAGATAAATAGATAGATAGGTAGGTAGATAGATGGATAGACAGCCAGGGATATAAATTATACCAATGTATTACTTTTTTAAACAGATATCAGGAAAATTAAGTTAGCAGCATCTGAAAGCCTCTCACAATACACAATACATATATTTATATATAAATATATGCATACATATATAGATATATTCATGTATGTGTGTGTGTATACACGAGTATCATAAATAAACAGGCAGAATATAAGAATAAAATGAAATTGATGTACTTGAAAATGATCATACGAGAGAAAACAAATGACCTCACATCACTGAATAAAAGAAACTCACCCAGCAACTTCCAGCCTGAAATATTCAACAGAAACAACAGAATCTCTCGACATTTTTCAGACGAAATCTTCTTACAATCACTCCTGTCACTATGGCGTTTGATCTGTCATATTTTATTTGAAAGAGCAGAGCATCAGAGCAGAAATGAATGATATGTATTTAAATATGCTTTTGATTTATTTTTTTATTGTGAAACATTTCACTTTTATCAGAGCAGACTGACCCACATTGCTATCGAGGATGCGAATATATTAATGGATTTGAGAATATATATATATATATATATATATATATATATATATATATATATATATATATATATATATATATATATACATATATTGGTACTTTTGCCTCAAATACTTGTTTGGTTTTCACTGGGTGTAAAAAATGTGATATAGATATTTACCTGTCTAATAAATTCTTATATATATATATATATATATATATATATATATATATATATATATATATATATATATATATAAATATATAAACTTCAAAATAACTAAGGCTCACTTGAATAGAACTAGCTTCCCTTAAAGGCCGTAGGAAAGAACAATCTATATAGAAAAAGTGAAGAGAATTCCTGTCAAAAATAAAACTACGGAAAATACCAGAATTTCACTTTTTGTGTCAAAGTTCCCAGAGACGACATAAAAAAATATTCAGAGATATTTTGATGACTTCCAAAAGTAATATGCAAATGTCGACACTTTCCACTGCTAACTCTGAAATGTATTGAGCATTAGTTTCAGAGGTTCCCCGAAACGTATGCAAATGCATTCATAAATATTCAGGGGGCGATGTCTCTGGGAAATATTAAAAAATGAAAGTGTTACAAATATTAGGACTGAGATATGTCAAACAAAAAATCACCTTTTTGGAAACCAGAGGATTTTTTATATATAAGTTTCATTATCATTATTTTGTGTTTTAGTTATAGCATATATTATACATAGTCACATAAACAAGTTTATACATAGTTGTTTTAAACAAACAAACACACACACACACACACTATATATCAGTAATACACACTTAACTACATAGTATTCACAAACATTAAACCACTAATACACCTTAGTATACTTACACCTCAAACTAACATACGCATATATACCCTCATAAATACGCTTACTCTAACGAAGTGATTCATTCATGGTTTGTCAATGAGTCTTCCAGGAACGCATTTGATTCCCATTGAAAGCAAAGGCGGTTTCATCTACGGATCTCTGTCAGTCTTCAAAGGATTGGGGATGAGTCTTGGTTGAGGAGCAATTCCTTTCTCTGTGTGGGTGTTTCTGAGCGAGAGAGAGAGAGAGAGAGAGAGAGAGAGAGAGAGAGAGAGAGAGAGAGAGATGATAAACAATTGTTATTTAAAAGACAGAGAAGAGAGAGAGAGAGAGAGAGAGAGATGATAAACAAATGTCACCTAAAAAGAGAGAGAGATAATAAATGTTACCTAAAAAGAGAAAGAGAGAGAGAGAGAGAGAGAGAGAGAGAGAGATGATAAACAATTGTTATTTAAAAAAAGAGAGAGAGAGAGAGAGAGAGAGAGATGATAAAGAAAGATGATAAAACAAATGTCACCTAAAAGAGAGAGAGAGATAATAAATGTTACCTAAAAAAAAAGAGAGAGAGAGAGAGAGAGAGATAATAAACAAATGTTACCTAAAAAAGAAAGAGAGAGAGAGAGGATAAACAAATGTTACCGAAAAAGTCAGAGAGAGAGAGAAAGAGAGAGAATAAACAAATGTTACCGAAGAGAGAGAGAGAGAGAGAGAGAGAGAGAGAGAGTCATATAATTAACAAATGTTACCTAAAAGACAGAGATAGAGAGAGAGAGAGAGAGAGAGAGAGAGAGAGAGAGAGAGAGAGAGAGAGAGACAGCTAAACAATAAACCTCTCAATCCCTAGTCGGGGTCGCCGTTTTGAGAACAAACACTCTTCTCATGCAATCGAGTATTCTACCCATTGAATGAGAACTTGGCCAAGGCACGAAGGAACTTCCGGTCCCAGAAGGGAATTCTGGGAGCCCATCAGGACACGGGAGAGAGGTCCTATTAATTTTGTGGGTCTTAATTACCTTCCGGAACCCTACACATATAATGGCTTTCCCGCAGAGGTTCAGCTGGGGAGGTGGTTATGAGGTGGTCTCTCTCTCTCTCTCTCTCTCTCTCTCTCTCTCTCTTGTATTGTCATTTGAAGTTCATTTTAATTACTAATTTTCTCTCTCTCTCTCTCTCTCTCTCTCTCTCTCTCTCTCTCTCTCTCTCTCTCTCTCTCTCTCTCTAATATTGTCAGAAAATTTATTTTTATTTTATCTGGATAAAAACTACTTTGAAATTAATGATATATATATATAAATACAGAGAGAGAGAGAGAGAGAGAGAGAGAGAGAGAGAGAGAGAGAGAGAGAGCGACTGTGTCGACTCCCTTCTTTCAATAAAGGTCTTATTTCGATAGTCCAAAAAAAAAAAAAAATGAAAGTATATAAAAAAAGGATTCTTTAGTCAATAGAGTAAATATCTGCGTTCATTCAGAGGCCGATGGGAAAGGCAATTTGGGAGCCAAAGATACATCTCTTCAAGAGTTAGCTTAGTTATTAGAAATCGGAACATAGATGATTGAGAGAGCTGATTGTCTTGGCGACGCAGGGGAATAGGTCAGTAAGATATGACTTTCCGAGATTATTAGAGTTATTTATTTCAAGATTATTTATTATATATTATGTGTAATTTAATTGTCAATATATATATATATATATATATATATATATATATATATATATATATATATATATATATATATATATATATATATATATATATATATATATATATATATATATATATATATATATGCTGTGGGTAGGATTCTGTTAATTAAATCTATATAAAGAATTTTAGAATACCCAAAATTACAAAATAAAAACAAATCTGCATCAAAAAATATTTATAATCAGTATTATCTAAAGTATAATATGACTCTAGTTACTTTTTATCGTTAAGCACATTTGCTCTAAGCTATAAAAATAAAATAAAAATTGCGCCGAAGTTTCTTCGGCGCAATCGAGTTTTCTGTACAGCGAATAGCCAAGGCCACCGAAAATAGATCTATCTTTCGGTGGTCTCGGTATGAATAAGGAATAAGGAATAAGGAAAGCTTAATCTAAGCTGACATCATTAGGCTTAAGACGGACACTTTCACAAAGGCCAATGGAGTTTTTACAAAACCACATTTGCAGTGAAAGATACTTTTGCTTCGAAAGGTTACAGAGAATTTTTCGAAGAAAGAATGTCTCAAGAATCAGTTCTTCTTCTTCTTCTTCTTCTTCTTCTTCTTCTTCTTCTTCTTCTTCTTCTTCTTCTTCTTCTTCTTCTTCTGTTTCTTTTGAAGCCGCGGAAGCAATAGACTGTAATTCAGTCCAGGGAGATTTAGTGCGTTGGACGGGTTAATAGAAAAAGGTGATTTATTGGGCGAGAAAGGGGCCTGTTTTAGATTGGTTTATTGAGGGGGAGTGTGGTACTTTTATACAGCCTTCTGGGTAGTCTGTCTTCTCTCTCTCTCTCTCTCTCTCTCTCTCTCTCTCTCTCTCTCTCTCTCTCTCTCTCTCTCTCTCTCTCTCTCTCAAGCAGTACAGTACAGAGATAAAACCATTTAATATATTATGGAAACCTCTCTCTCTCTCTCTCTCTCTCTCTCTCTCTCTCTCTCTCTCTCTCTCTCTCTCAAGCAGTCCAGTACAAAGATAGAACCATTTGACATACTATTGAAAAACTCTCTCTCTCTCTCTCTCTCTCTCTCTCTCTCTCTCTCTCTCTCTCTCTCTCTCTCTCGTTCAAATTATTTCTTCAAAAATAGACATATCCAGAATCCAAAAAAATAAATATACAAATCACAAAAAAAAAAAAAAATATACAAATAAAAAAGAAAATTAGAACCGTAAAAAAATAAAATTAAAATCACTATAAAAACGAACCTGTAAAAAAACCAATTAAAACCAAAGAATCATAATGACGTATCGGGGGAAAAAAATAAGAGAACATCATATGGCATCCATTGTTTACAAAACAATAGTACTTTAGCTCAGGACGAAACAGCAATAGTCAGCGAATTAGTTTCATTAATTGTCCGCTGATATTTCGCATTTTGGAAATTGCCCAACATTCGCTCTGGCGTAACTTTACTAATGGACTAATGATGGCATTAACAATATGCCTGCATTCGGCCATTCCAACTAAAAAATATTCGGAGCTCTCGGAATAATAGCACGCACCATGATTTATGATACGTAGAGTATTTGTTTTGCAAAAATTTTGATGTATTTTTTTATAAAAAAAATTATTTATTTTTTTTATTTTTTTGGCTGTATGTCATAAACAAGTCGGAAACATGTTGCATATATGTCTCGAACATGTTGGATACAAGTGGAGGAGCTAGTTCATCAACCACCACAAACTAACTTAATTTTCTAAGGTTATGAACAGTATACTTTAAATAAAAATATGTCATAAACATGTTGGAAACATGTGGTATATATGTCACGAACAAGTTGGATACAAGTGGAGAAACTAGTTTATCAACCAGCACAAACTAATTTGATTTCCTCAGGTTATGAACAGTACACTTTAAAGAAAAATGTCATAAACATGTTGAAAACATGTGGTATATATGTCAAGAACAAGTTGGATACAAGTGAATAAACTAGTTTATCAACCAGCACAAACTAAGGTTATGAACAGTACACTTTAAAGCGATACATTTCATAAACACGTTGGGAACATGTTGCATATTTGTCACGAACATGTTGGATACAAGTGGAGAAACTAGTTCGTAATCTAGCAAAACCTAACTAGACTTCCTAATGTTGCGTATACTTAAAAAAATGTCATAAACATGTTGGAAATATGTTGCATACATATCACAAATAGGTTGGATACAAGTGGAGAAGTTAGTTCATCAACTAGCATAACTTAACTAGATTTCCAAATGGTGGTTCACTTTGAAGGAAAATATGTCATAAACAAGTTGGAAACATGTATCATACATGTCACAAACAAGATTTGTTTTTTCTTACAGTTATGAAACAGAACCAGGATAACCAGTCTTAAATTTAGCTTGCTTATACATAAAAAAACAATAATTACCTAACTTACTTAAGGCAACACTATACGAATCTATCAAAAACTAGCAGTCGTATGATAATTCAGGGAGTACAGAGAAAGGTAGAGAATTCCAAAACCGTGAATTAACCTGTGTGAAGGACTGGTCAGAACGATTAGGATTTTAGTTCGTGAAATATATTTAAAATTTTTATTGATTTTTATTGTCTATTAGCCATGTTTGATGAAACATTGGCTTATTTTCCTAATGATTTATTTCTCAATATAGCTTACATTCTTAATTGTATTTTTAAGATCATGCCTTATAATTTATTATGCCTTCAGTTTATTGAAAAGATTTCAAGGCTTATGCCTTTTGGAAGAATATTTCTCCACCTTTTTTATCTGGAAAATGGAGACATGATTGGTCATTTCCTGAAGCCATAAAATCTGTAAAGGCCTATAAAACCAGTCTATCTCCTCAGTGTTCCTGATTTAACCCAGTCTTTGAAAAAAATGAGATTTTACTCAATTTCCTTCACCAATGTTAAATTTACTCCTTTTCCTTCGAGGCAGAGAATTTTTTGGTGAATTTAACTTTAACATTTTAAAGCCTCTACAGGGCTAAATTCGTTTAAACCCTTGAAATTCCTCAATTTATTCAGTTTGTGAAGAACAAATTGAAAGACTGAACTAAATTTCCTTTCTCTAATGTCAATCTGAAATCTTGTTTCTTCTTAGAAGAAGATGAAGATGAAGATGAGCCTGTGAGAGAAGTCTCCTCTCTCTCTCTCTCTCTCTCTCTCTCTCTCTCTCTCTCTCTCTCTCTCTCTCTCTCTCAAGTGTCAATCTGAAATCATATTTTTTATTCAATTAAGAAGATGAAGATGAGATCATATGATAATTCTCTCTCTCTCTCTCTCTCTCTCTCTCTCTCTCTCTCTCTCTCTCTCTCTCTCTCTCTCTC
>NC_089773.1:12537500-12545000 GCF_040412425.1 Macrobrachium rosenbergii
TAACATTGATGTAAAACTCTCTCTCTCTCTCTCTCTCTCTCTCTCTCTCTCTCTCTCTCTCTCTCTCTCTCTCTCTCTCAATTCATCGTGCATGGGTAACGCCAATACCATAATTCAACAATCTTTAACTTGATTATTACCGATACAGAAATTTTGTTCCCATCTCGTGGTATTGGGTAACGCCAATACCATAATTCAACAATCTTTAACTTGATTATTACCGATACAGAAATTTTGTTCCCATCTCGTGATACCATTCTCTCTCTCTCTCTCTCGCTCTCTCTCTCTCTCTCTCTCTCTCTCTCTCTCTCTCTCTCTCTCTCTCTCTCTCTCTCTCTCTCTCTCCTGGGTACATCTAGCTTAAGTAGATCTTCCAACACCAGGTATTGATCGCTGAATCAGCAAAGGCAGAGTTATTACTGAATCATGCAACTTTTTTGCTTTCTCCTCCTGTTATTGGGAGATAGAACTCTTGCTTTTACTGTAAGTCCAGTCGTTCTGTACCTTACTCTGCAGTAGCGTACGCCTGATTATCATGAAGATTTTTATGAGAATTTTAGATATATATGTATATGTATATATGTATATGCATATACACATACACACATATATATATATATATATATATATATATATATATATATATATATATATATATATATACACATACATATTACAGTTCAAATAAAATTAAAAGGTGTTTTAAGGCTAAGATATAGACGAGTTTTTTAGTGATGGTTTTAAGAGCACTCGTAATATAAAGTTTGTATGTTTTGCCTATCAGAGATGAATACAGCATTCAATTATACAGAAGAAATTCGTGAAAATTTTGTCAGAATAATAATTAGCATCTATCAATAAACGTGTTAAATTTACACCAATTTTGTCAAAGTGATAATTGGCATTTATCAATAAACATGTTAAATTTACACCAATTTTATCAAAATGATAATTAGCATTTATCAGTAAACGCGTTACATTTACACCAATTTTGTCAAAGTGATAATCAGCATTTATCAATAAACGCGTTACATTCACATCAATCGAATTCTCCTTTCCATAACTGGCAATGTTTGCAATTGCAAAACTTCCTGTTTATGCAGAAAACCAGACCTTAAAATCAATCTTTGCTCAACCCCATTACGTGCAGTCTGCATTCAGCATCAACACGAAATAAGGATCAAATATATGACGAAATACTTGCTCTCGTATGTCACCAGGAAATACCACAATAATAAAATAATGAAATCCTTTGCAAGATCTGGTGCTCTGAATTCCCGCTCACGAAACGGAGATGAAAACATGTGATATCGTCTGCGTTTGATCTGCCGAGTTCAGGGGGCGGGCTGAAACCGAGACACAGCACGGAAAGAGGCTGAGGAAGAAGTTGTGTTGTTTCTCAACTGTGTGGGAGGCTGAGTCTAGACTAGGAAGGGTTTCACATTGCAATATTCCAATATTCCTTTCGTGGTGATTGAATCAGTCAATGTATTTGAAATCATAGACTTCAGGGTCTAGATATTTTTACTCTGAATTTCTATATTAAATGATTTGGTGATTTCATAAATTGGTGTGTTTGAAATCGTAAATTCTAGGGGGTTTTCGTGTGACATTTTCTTGAAACAATAAAGTAAAAAAAAGACACTTATTTGTGATATTTTTGTATCAGCTTCCAAGATGTGATTTTTTTATTAATGCTGACTAGATATCTGTAAAAAAAATGCACTGATATCAGGACTTTCAAAGTGAACTTGTAATTATTTAAAGTAATAACTACATACACACAAATGGAAACGACAGTGTATATATATTTATTTGTGATCATACTGAATATACATCAAGAAAATAACAGAACATGCGTGATATTTTAAAAAGTAACTCTTCAGCGTGAAAGTGAAAAATAAATATCACCAAAAGAAAAACATTACAATTATACACAGGCGATATTTCTAAAAGTTAACATTCGCCCACAAACTGAACAAAAATATTTTACGTACATCAGTGAATCTACGAGTTTCTTAAAGAGATAGAAAAAAGACGAAGGGGTATATATAAACTAATTGATTCTGTAAATCAAGTGACATCCAGGAAAAGTGCTTCTATCCAAGATGAACAAAGGAGAGAAAGTGTTAATTAAATTCTCCTACGTCCTGGTGATTGTAAGTTCAGTAGCCTTTCAAAGCATCCATGGCAGATCTGTGGTTGTAGATTCTACAATCAAGGCCCAGTCACAACAAGGTAATGATAATTGCTAATGTTATTTGTTGTTACTGTTGATGATAATGATTGAGATTTATATATATATATATATATATATATATATATATATTTATTTATTTATCTTTATTTATTTATATATATACATATTTTTCAAGATAGATTATTATTATTATTATTATTATTATTATTATTATTATTATTATTATTATTATTATTATTATTATTATTATTATTATTATTATCACCAACAGGCCCATTCAGAGTCCCCTCGTGGCCGAAGCACGAACTACCAGCTGACCCATATGAAGACGGTACCTACATCTCCAGACACTTTCCACCAGATTCCACCAAGACAGAAAGAGCAGACGTGACTTTCTATCCTAGGCAGAGTCCTACAATGATCTCAGGAGAGAATCCTTCGTGTATACCAGAGGGAGGGAGGATATTGACCCCCTGGCTAAGGTCATCAGTGGGCGGAGCTAATTATAACCAGAAACACCTGTTTTTGCCAAGTTTAGTGATTAGTGAAGGATTGTTAACTAAGGAGGAATTCAAAGAGAAACGTGAATTCTTTGAGTGGGGGGGATAGGTTTATGTTATTGTATATAAAAGTTTGAAGATAGATTTTTGGCTGGTTACTCTATACCTGAAGATGAAGATATATATATATATATATATATATATATATATATATATATATATATATATATATATATATATATATATATACATATATATATATATATATTGTGTGTGCAAACATATTCACATTAACTACTTAATTTCTGATAAGTACATTATGACTTTCACCAGAATTTATTGGTTTACTCTGAGGCAGTATATATTTGATGTGCTAATGCTAATTTTTTTAATATGAATATGTATATGTGTGTATATATATATATATATATATATATATATATATATATATATATATATATATATATTCAAACTTAGGTAAGCAATATAGAAACATTACCACCTAACTAACCAAAGGCTCAACTTCACCAAACATTTTCATAAACACCAAAGCATTAAAATAAAAGTAATTTACAAAGAAAAACATCTTTCACACAATCATCCCATCTGCCAAGTCTTGACACAGAAGGCAACGAACTTAATAATAATAATAATAATAATAATAATAATAATAATAATTGAGGTTAGGACATCCAGAGACAAGACAGGAAGAGAATTAATCAATTATTCTTCTTTTGGTCGAAGAAGTATTACCAATTGGGGGATTATTTCCGAGCGAATAGAGTACGGGGATTAAAATGGGATTGACTTAAGGGATCAGGGATGAAAACGGGATTAGTGCAAGTATGGGAAATAGGATTGTTTACAACTGGATAGGGAGAAGGGATAAAAATTTAGGAGTTTAGGTAAGGATTTAAGGATTAAAAGAGAGCTTTATGTCAGGATTTAGGGATTTCCCTCAATTTTGGGGATTTTGGCGTCGTTAAGTGTCCAGTGAGTTGTAAGGTGTAATTATGATTATTTTTTTGAATGAGGTAAATAAATGGCTTGTGAGATAAGATGACGCTTATATGAATTTGTATTTATTTCAGTGTTATTATTATTATTATTATTATTATTGGTGAAAAAATCCACACGATGTAAGTGTAAATGTATATAAAAAATATAAACAGCTATTTAAATACACTGACATTAGTGTGGACTTTTTTTTACACATTTTAGCGACTCATGTGATTATTATTATTATTATTATTATTATTATTATTATTATTATTGTTATTATTATTGTTGTTGTTGTTGTTGTTGATTACAATCCTTACAGGACTAATACTGCTATTATTATTATTATTATTATTATTATTATTATTATTATTATTATTATTATTATTATTATTATTATTATTATTGTTAACCCTCACACCAGAAATACTGCCACTGCTTCTACTGTTGATAACCATCTCATTATTACAAGTCTCATTAGTATCATTATTACCATCATTATCATCATCATCATTGGTCAACAACCCTTACAGCTCTCCCATCAATCACAATTCAATTAACAACAGCAGCTCCTGCCCTCCAAATCCACTCCGAGCGAGCGTAAACAAACTTACATTTGATCAACCGTGTGTGACAAACGTTATAACACGCGAAGCAGCACTTTTCATGTATTTGCACAGAGAGAAAATTGGATTAACCGAGCTCCCAGCGTCAAGTGCAATTCATATACGAGTCCACGAGTCGTTCGTATTCGTCCTTCGTGTCCAAATAGAGAGAGAGAGAGAGAGAGAGAGAGAGAGAGAGAGAGAGAGAGAGAGAGAGAGAGAGACACGACTTCCCTCCTGCTGCAGCAGTTCAGGGCTACGGAGTGTAACAGCTTAAATAAATATTAAAGTCTACGGGATCGACGCGCCAGTTTTCGAAGTACATAGTGGTGTGTTTAGGTATTTAAAGGGTTAAATGATAAATGAATATATATATTAAATAAATATATATATATACATTCCTCTGATTACAGTGTTGTGAAACTCACCTCGCCATTTAAATAGTATGGGTTCGAGTCCAGTGAGAGGAAAGACAATTGAGACTTCTTGGGTTAAATTCCCTTAGCTTTCGCGAATTCAGTAATGATTCGTATATGAATAAATGATTGTATATATATATATATATATATATATATATATATATATATATATATATATATATATATATATATATATATGTATACATACAATTATCCCCACACAATAACTTAGGCAAAGTCTAGATAAGTCCACTTAAATCCACTTTACATACAGAAAGTCCATTATCCCAAAACCCCATAGTCCAAAGGTCTAGCTTTCAGATTGCCCAGTGATCCAAAGGCCCCATTATTATTGACTTGACCATTAATTTGTCGATGGCCAGAGTTCCAGAGGACTCTGTCTTAAGTCCACAAGATTCCAGATTCCAGAACGCCCACAAATATATTCTTCCGTTTCCTGGAATGGAATTCCTCAGACCACTATAGTATGAGGATCTACTGGGTATGTCAGTTGTCATTCTTCTTCTTGTGAATCGTGGGATGTATTTCAGGGCATTAGACTTGATCTCCAAAAAGGCATTATGAAGCTTCTTCAAGACTCGTGATTTCCTCAGAAGAGCCTTTTAATATTTGAATATTGGGGTTTCAAAGCTCAGCTTTCCAGCGAGGTAAGTGCAAGTTGCGTAGTTGGTTTAATTTTAGTGGGCCTTATACCATCACGGGATCTTTCCAAAGTGTGGTAAGGCGTTAAAGGAAATATGAATCTGGTGTGGACCTAAGTACTTGAACCATCCAGCCGAGAATAGCTAAACGAGTGGAAAGTTCCATTAAAATCTTGTATTTGGGTTAGATCTGCAAATGTACATAAGTTTCCAAGGGACATAAATGTTGAGAAAATATTCATGTAACCATTGTCGTTCTATTTCCTCTTACTGAGAGAGAGAGAGAGAGAGAGAGAGAGAGAGAGAGAGAGAGAGAGAGAGAGAGAGAGAGAGAGAGAAAAAGATTAAGATTCGAACATTATACTAAAGATAATTTATTCTCAAGTAGAAAAATATGTACAAAGGAAAAAATTATATTATGATTACTGCTATTAATTCAGACCAGGGAGAGAGAGAGAGAGAGAGACATTGACCGAGACAGAGACAGACAGAGAGACTGAAAGACAAACCTAACGAAAGACAAACCCCCCCAAAAAAAACCACCAACTAGCTGACACTCCTCGACAAGACAGGAGGAAATCCAAGATCTCTTAAAAATGATTTAGCGAGCAAGAAATGACGGCAAAATTGCACGGAGCTTACACAGCAAGGAGGGGGAATTATTAGAAAAATGAGGGGGAAGGAAGGACGGAGGATTACGTGGGCAGGACAAGCGAGATATTTGCGAAATTGGAGACTTTGGGAGAAGAAGAAGAGGAAGAAGGAAGGGTCTGACTGAAGAGGGAGAGGAATGGACTCAAAAATGGAGGTTGGGTGACGCCATTTATATCAGGTTCGTGTTTTTGAGAGTGGAGGGAATTATATATATATATATATATATATATATATATATATATATATATATATATATATATATATATATATATATATATATTACCCCTTCTGATTTTCAGGATATTTATGGAGTGAAGCTGCAAGCCGGTGTCTTATCCCATAAGTTTCCAAGGGGCTTACATACAAGAAAATTTAAAAATAGGACGATGGAATGGAAAAATAGAAAAAATCAAATACATATCAGAGGTGGCTTGGTCAAAGGGAGAGAGTATGGTAGAGAGAATTACCAGAATACATGAAAAAGCGACTTAACATCAAGCCCACATGAAAATAAATAACAAACAAAAACAAATAACAAATAACCTTAATATCATCAGTCTTTACCAAGAAAATAACAAATGACATAAGACATAATCCCTTACATAAGACACAATTACATGGTAGACAAACAAGGGCTTGCAATCTCTCGACTATAATCCTGTGAGACATAATATATTTTCGATATTCCCGGAGATACAAACCTCTGACAATATCCGATACAGAGATGATATCAGTAAATGCCATCATTGAGAACATTTTCCCGATAATTGCTCTGTCATACGCAGGAAAAAGATGAGGAATCTCTTGGACGAGAGAGAGAGAGAGAGAGAGAGAGAGAGAGAGAGAGAGAGAGAGAGAGAGAGAGAGAGAGAGAGAGAGAGAGATAATTTTCATAGTATACTTAGGTTTGATTTCAGTTTGAGATGTAATATGGCCTCTTAGTAGATTCAGTATTATGGAAAAGAGATAGATAGATTGAGAGATAGATAGATAGATAGGTAGACCTTAACATTGCTATTTTAAGTTTGAGAGAGAGAGAGAGAGAAAGAGAGAATCCATAATTGAACAATAAAGAAACTAGATTAGTGTTTGTTCCATATTTCGAGGGACAGAGAGAGAGAGAGAGAGAGAGAGAGAGAGAGAGAGAAACCACTTTTGAACATAGAGGGAATGCTTATAATGCTTCATTCTTCCAGAGAGAGAGAGAGAGATGAGCATCCATTCTCCTAACTTACATAATAGCCATCTGAAACTAAGCCTCTGAACTTCCCAAAGTACTCAGCCCCTTCTTCTTCTTCTTCTTCTTCTTCTTCTTCTTCTTCTTCTTCTTCTTCTTCTTCTTCTTCTTCTTCTTCTTCTTCTTCTTCTTCTTCTTCGTAAAATGGGAAACCTGTCAGTCGCAGCATTAGACAAAGAGATTTGTCTGTTCAAAATGGAGATTTAGTGAAGCCATCTGCGTCG
>NC_089773.1:12550000-12592500 GCF_040412425.1 Macrobrachium rosenbergii
GTATATAGGAACGTTCTCCCTCTTATTGTAATTCCTGTACATTTAATTCTTGATCCTCTCTCTCTCTCCTCTCTCTCTCTCTCTCTCTCTCTCTCTCTTCTCTCTCTCTCTCTCTCATCTTTATATATATATATATATATATATATATATATATATATATATATATATATATATATATGCATTTATGTATATGCATATATATATGTATATATTTCTCTCTCTCTCTCTCTCTCTCTCTCTCTCTCTCTCTCTCTCTCTCTCTCTCTCTCTCTCTCTCTCTCTCTCTCTCTAAGGTCTCTCTCTCTCTCTCTCTCCCCAGTTTAGCCATTTGGAAGTAGAGGTCGACAGCTTTCGATCCGAAGGATGAATTCAAAAGAGGGAGAAATTGGCTCAGGTGTGTGACATTCTGGCCGCGTCCCGTTGGGATTATAAACTGACATTCAGGATGTCGAGAGACCGAGAGAGAGAGAGAGAGAGAGAGAGAGTAGTGTACACAAGAACTTAACCAGAATAATCCCCCCCAAAAAATACCTCCTCAGAGCTTAGGACTCGACAGATCTATAGGCGGAGTGATATGTCTACAGCGAAGACAGTCCTCACGGAATTACCAGAGGGCAAATAATGGAGATGTACTCAGGGGAATGCTCCGTTTGCACGGGATTCTTTTAGCCGTCTTCGGATTATGGGAGTCAGGAAAGTAGGTAGACTAGTTAGATACAGAGAGATATGTGACTGAATTGAAGATACTTTTTATATATAATTTTTTTTTTTTTGAGGTTTTCCATATAAGAAAAAATTAATTTTTAGAAGGATGGAAAAATAAAGAGGTAGAATGAAAAGTAAGTGATAAATAAAAGTGATAAAAATTTGGCTAGGTACAGAGATATATGTGACTGAATTGAAGGGACCTTTTTTGTATATAGTTTTTTGGTGATTTGCAGTGTCAAAAAATATTAAGAAGGAAGATTTTTTTTTATGTATTTTTTCCATTATAAAAATAAATATTTAGAAGGGAGAGTAAATAGAGAGGTAGGCATAAAAAAGATATTTAAAGGTGATAGATGTTTGAAAAGAGATACCGAGTTATATGCTTCTAAATAGTTATGTTATGTTAAATAACTTTTTATTTTTTTAGTTTTTGTAGTATGCAATAGGTATTTTAGAAAATGATGAAATGATTATTTGAAGTTTGCAGTGGTTGTATTTTGCAATTAAAACACATATTTATGTATAATTTGCACATCTCTCTCTCTCTCTCTCTCTCTCTCTCTCTCTCTCTCTCTCTCTCTCTCTCTCTCTCTCTCTCTCTCTAAATATATATATATATATATATATATATATATATATATCTATATATATATATATATATATATATATATATATATATATGTGTGTGTGTGTGTGTGTTTGTGTATGTGTGTGTATGTGTACAGTCACTAATATTGTGAAAGTGTAGAAAAATTAGTGAAATGGCCATTGCATTTATGCACTCTTACACGCATACAAGCATACATAAATTCCTACACACATGCACATACACAAATACACACACACACACACATGCATATAATTTCCACTCAACATCACGGTCAGTCTCTCACAAGAGAACCGTTTTAGCGAGAACAAAGGAGGTAGCGAATTCTCGCTTTCAAATTCCAAAACATTCAATTAATGGCGAGGCGAGTCAAGGACCGTTCGCTCATCTCAGCTTTAAAACATTTCCCGGCTGCGAATTTCCGTGGCAATGGCGTAGTTGATACGTAATGATGTCAGTTCTCAATCCGTCTTGTGATTGGTTTTTTTTGGATTTTTAGGTTTCTGTAAAAGAAGCGTAAAGGAGAATTATTGTGCCGGCTTTGTCTGTCCGTCCGTACTTTATTCTGGCGGCATTTTTTTTTTGTCAGCATTTTTTTCTGTCCGCACTTTTTATTCTGTCTTTATTCTGTTTTTCTGTCAGCACTTTATTCCGTCCGCACTTTTTCTGTCAGCACTTTATTCTGTCAGCACTTTATTCTGTCAGCACGTTTTTCTGTCCGCACTTATTCTGTCCGCACGTTTTTCTGTCCGCATTTTTTTCTGTCCGCACTTTATTCTGTCCGCACTTTTCCTGTCCGCCCTCAGATCTTAAAAACTACTGAGGCTAGAGGGCTGCAAATTGGTATGTTGATCATCCACCCTCCAATCATCAATCATACCAAATTGCAGCCCCCTAGCCTCAGTCGTGTTTATCTAATTTAAGGTTTAAGTTAGCCATAATCGTCCTTCTAGCAACGATATAGGATATGCCACCACCGGGCCGTGGTTAAAGTTGTATTTCTGGATAATTTCGTTTTTTATGAGTAATTTATTTTTCTCGATGTTCAATATTTATTTTTGGATTTTTTCCTCATTCTTGAGCAGAACGTTATTCAATATTACTTAATTCAGTGGTGCTTAATAAATATTGAAAAGTATTATTTTTATAAATACGTATTCAATTATGCTAAATATTCAACGTAAATAAATTTTCTATTATAGTTTTTTTAGTTTGTATATCAATCATATATTCGTTCAGTGAATCTACATTGTATGATTTTGAACAGATACAATGTCTAAAAAATATCTAAAGAATTATGTGCCAAAATATAATATCTACTTCAAATTTAAAGCTAAAAATACACCTAAAGTAAGCAGGGGTTATTTGCTAAGAACCTCTCAATTAAACATTTTAATTCCCCAAGCCATAAAAAATATATATAAAGTAAATAAAACAGTGTTAATACTTGGAAGAACTCGTTGAGTTTTGATGAAAGCGCTCATTTCCACTTTAACCACCGAAAAAAAATATATATCTTTTTTTATATCGAGAGGGTTATGACGGGGCTATTTTATTGGGGTGGGGGGGTTGGGGGGTAGGAAGGGGGTTATGGCGGAGGAAACGCTGGGTAAAAGTCGAAGAGACTTTTTATGGAAATATCCAAAAAGTTGAAATGGAAGAAATCTTTCGCCAATTTCGATATGAAAAAAAAAAAAAAAATATCGAGAATGAAAGATTGTCAAATTTTTTTTTTTTTTCGAAAAAAAAAATTCTCCTTCCAGGATGAGTGATAATATATTTTTTTGGACTCTGAAAAGATTAGAATTCAGAGTTGATGAAGAAATGAATATTATTCAAGGCGTTTTTTGTCTGAGGAAATTGACAGAATGATTGTAGTATAGCTATTAGTAAGCGCTTTCTATCATCTATAAGTCTATATATCTATCTGTCTATCTATCTATCTATCTATCTATATCTAAAAGCTATTCTGTTCACTGGAAGCTCTGATTTCCTATTTGATTATATGATCACTATGAAGAGGAATAAAGGTGAAACTAATAATAATAATCATGATAATGATAGAATTATTATTTTTATTATTATTATTATTATTATTATTATTATTATTATTATTATTATTATTATTATTATTATTATTATTATTTTACTGATGGAGAAGCTTCCTTTGAACTTTACAATAGTAATAATAATAATAATAATAATAATAATGATAAAAGATAGCAACATAAAACCATAATAATAACAAAATAATGATAATAACAAAAGCATTATTAACAACAATATCCCGAACAACAGCAAAATTCGCCTGCGTAAAATAATAATACCATCCCAAACCCTATCTAGTGATGAAGACACTTCCTTAATTACCTGTCGACAAGGTCCTGGTAGCACGGAACAGGTAGTTAATTGACCCGTCACCGGTCTCTGTGCGCCAGCGTGTTCCCAGACCTGACAGAATCTCGGGTCAAAGGTCTCTATAATATCAGGTCAGGTTTCCAAATCTCGGGTTAGGTCTCTGACTTCACGCAGACATAGGTTGGAGTTTTGTAAAAGATTTTGTTAGTTTATGGTGTTTTTTTTTTATTTTCAAGCCCCTTTTTCAAAGGTCAACAGGTGTTTGAATGCTTAATTGTAAGGTGATAACACCTGTTTGTTACATTTTTATTTTTATAAGTTTTTTTTACAAAGGACTAACAGGTGTTTGATGGCTGAATTGTAAGGTGATAACACCTGTTTCTTACTTTTTTGTAGTATTAAATTTTTTTTACAAAGGCAGACAGGTGTTTAAAGGATTAATTAGTAAGGTGATAACACCTGTTTGTTACTTTTTTTTGTTTTATAATTTTTTTTTACAAGGGGCTAACAGGTGTTTAAAGATTTAAATTGTAAGGTGATAACACCTGTCTGTTATTTTTTTAGTTTTATCTTTTTTTTACAAAGGCCCGCAGATGTTTTAAAGATTAAATCGTAAGGGGATGACACCTGTACCTTTTGAAATGGTAAGTTTGGAATCTAAACTTAATTAAATTTTCTAAATGATTTCGGTAAGTTTGATTTTTAAGTGTTTCACTTGTGATGAACGGAAGTACAAAATATCAATTTTTGATGTATATAATCATCTCCTTAAAAATACTGCTTTGTTTCCCAAAACAAAGACTGCACTTTAAACTCTTGACTTCTTTACATCCCCCCCTGTTACTTTATGTTGTTCTCTTCAGTGTCTCTTTTACTTATCTGTCCAACACCTCAAACTAACATAAATAGGTTGAAAAAAAGTTCTTTGAAAAGATCACTTAGTGGTCCAATGTCCCTAAATCAGTTTTGTTTCAAGTCTAACATCTGATTTCAAACGAAGCCTATCAGACCTACCTTTGACAATTTAGAAGAGAATGCTTAACTTCCCAACTTCTCTAACTTTGTCAGGTTCCCTAGATTGACTCACAGATTGACTTCCAACTCCGGAACGAATCAATCGGGGCCACTCAGGAGCTACTTGGCCCACCGCCCCCCCCAAAAAAAAAGAATCGTTTCAAAATAGCCTCTTGAAATTCGTAACTCTCTCCTTCAGACGTTATATGTCCTCAGATAATGACAGCTATTGTGTTACATAACGCCATCCCTTTGGCGTAACTTATTTCATCATCTTCCTCTTCTTCTTCTTCTTATCCAGGTCGACGTCTGGGACGACGAGGCTGCGTTTCAATCTCAATAAGGAAAGAGGGTTCTCTACGTAATGGGTCGACCGAAGTCTCCCTCCATTTTTTTTTTTTTTTTTTTTTTTTTTTTTTTTTGTCTCCCAAAAAAATGAGATTTCGTAAGCGACTCAATTTTTAGGGGCACGCACGAATCTGGGGAGGTTTTTTCGTGATGGGGTTTCTCTCTCTCTCTCTCTCTCTCTCTCTCTCTCTCTCTCTCTCTCTCTCTCTCTCTCTCTCTCTCTTGTCTAGAAAGTGGTTTGTTCTCATTGTTTATTAAAATCTCTCTCTCTCTCGTCTAGAAAGTGGTTTCTAGAAAGTGGTTTGTTCTCATTGCATTAAAAATCTCTCTCTCTCTCTCTCTCTCTCTCTCTCTCTCTCTCTCTCTCTCTCTCTCTCTCTCTCTCTCTCCAGAGAAGTAGTTTGCTCACATTTTGTATATGATTCTCTCTCTCTCTCTAAATATATATATATATATATATATATATATATATATATATATATATATATATATATGTGTGTGTGTGTGTGTGTGTGTGTGTGTGTGTGTGTGTGTGTGTCTGTGTGTGCATGAGAGAGAGAGAGAGAGAGAAAGAGAACTACGTTTGTGATCATGTGCATTGCACGTCAATAACCAACAAAAAAATTTCCCATATATAGCAGATTAAATTCACCTCATGCAACCTTTACCAATCACAACAAATTTATCAAAACTTCATAAATAACTGAATAAAAATTCTTCGTAGAAACCAAAACATCACAGTATTCCAAGAATAGTGAAACATGGCGTGTCCACCCCGTAGAGTTTCCACTCGTTCTCTCGCCTCCACGAATCTACTGAGAAAAAAACGTTCGCAGTGTTGACATGCCATATTTGAACGTTGGACAAACGTTCGTGACGTTACATAGGAAAGGCACTCGACGTTCACGGGGGCCGTTCATCCAATTTAGCGAATGTAAACACTGGAAAAGTGAGAGAGAGAGTGTTTGTTCCCCAAACAGGGAGGGATAGGTTTTGGTATGTACTGTAGGTTACGTGGATGTTGCGTTGAGGAATAATAATGGATAATTAATAATAATAATAATAATAATGATAATAATAATAATAATAATAATAATAATAATAATAATAATAATAATAATAATAAGAGTTTAACAGGTTATATATACACACATAACATTCCACTAACCCTCTATGCTATAACCCACAATCATAACACCTTATTGTTTTACATAATCACAACGCCCTCACACAACCAGCAAACTGTACTGTTATTAAACGTTATTTAATGTTATTACAACACCCGGAGAGCCGTTATGAAGACGTTAGTCACCTCTAGCAAAACCTTTGAGACTCGAGACTTCTCTAAATCAGCGCTTATGAAGCCGAGAAAGTAGACGGCGCTCTTACGAAAACAATTAGGAGACGATTTACATAGGCCGTTAAGGACCTGGTACAAGGACCTAGATTCCCTTGTTCCTTGGTACAAGAAGAAGAAGGAGAAGAAGAAGAAGAGGGAGGAGGAGAAGAAGACGTAGAAGGAGCTGAAGAAGGAGAAGAAGTAGAAGAAGATGGGGTTAATGGTTGTTTTATCATCAGTAACGAGGAAGTTTTTAAGGCATTTCACGGCTCTATAGTGATATTTAAAAGGAGGAAAGGTGGACACACACACACACACACACACACACACACACACACACATATATATATATATATATATATATATATATATATATATATATATATATATATATATATATATATATATATATATATATATATATATCTTTCAACTAATACTATTATCTCTCAATTCTTCCTTCGTATAGAACCATTACTGATGATAAAACTAACATTAACCCCAGCCCTTTCTTCTCCTCCTCCTCCTCCTCCTCCTCCTCCTCCCCCTCTTCTTCTTGTACCAAAACACAAGGGAACCTAGGTCCTTGTACCAGGTCCTTAACGGCCTATGTAAATCGTCTCCTAATTGCTTTCGTAAGAACATCGTCTACTTTCTCGGCCTCATTAGCGCTGATGGAGAGAAGTCTCGCGTCTCAAAGGTTTTGCTAGAGGTGACTAACGTCTTCATAACGGCTCTCCGGGTGTTGTAATAACATTAAATAACGTTTAATAACAGTACAGTCTGCTAGGTTATGTGAAGAGGTTGTGGGGTGTGTAAAATAATAAGGTGCTATGATTTTAGTTCGTAGCTCAGGGAGTAAGTGGAATGTGTGTGTGGGTGAGAGAGAGAGAGAGAGAGAGAGAACGTACGTTGCCGTCGATGTTTAGTTGAAACCCAAACTCAGACGTTCACTGATTGTACCTGGTGTAAAGTAGACTGTCGTGGGTCGTAGCAGTGGTGTAAATATACACAGGATTAGGAGGCGTGCTGTAAACAAAAATACTTTCTGGAAAAAGTGTATATTTGTACCTGATGCTTAGTCGACTGTCATGGGTCGTAGCTAGGTTGGAAAAAGGAAGTTTACCTTGAAATACATGATACGGGAGAATTTGAATCATCTAGGTACACCAATTGAAAAAGAAATGTTTATCATACAAATATACAAAAACATTTTAAAAAATATTAATTAGACTCATTTCAAAACGAACTGCGTTCCCAAGATAACATATATATATATATATATATATAATATATATATATATATATATATATATATATATATATATATATATATATATATATATATATATATATATATATATATATATATATTCTCATTTTTTATATATTTATTTATATCAATATTTTCTTTTTTTACCATTCCTAAATGTTTTCAGAACGAAACATTTATTTTCCTTATTATTCTTTTTTGATAGTTTCCTTCAAAATTTAAAAACAAAATTGCAACATGCATTTCCACTTGGGGACATTTTAAACTTTTCCTTTTGAACACAGAATTGAAAAAAAACTATCATCAATATTTTTTCACTTTCTGATGCTGAAGGCAAAATTATTTCTTTTCCTGAATCATAAAATTTTTTTTATCTGTTTATTTTACGTGGTAAATCAGTGGTTGATATTTTTTCAGGTTTCATTTTTTTTTTTTCAAAATTCTTTAGATTCGTCTACTGTACTTCCTAATAGTAATATTAGCTGTTAGATAGTAATATATATTTAATAAATAGTAGTTTCAAATAGTAATATTAATGAATAAATAGCGTAATAATGACATACAATATAATACTAAATCACACAAACTTCTTAATTTATGATGCACCATGAAAGTTTTACCATTATTGAAGAGATTTTGAATAATTTTGTATTATCCACCTTATTCATTTTGTATGTCATTCATGACCTTTCAAGCTTTCATTATTAATCACTTATCATTTACAATTCCAATTTACAATAATGATAAAACTGGTAATAAAGAAATTGCATGGGTAAGATCAAGCAAAAGTGAAGACACTTTGCTTGTTACCAGATAGCCTTGCGTCCCAACAGTCTGAGAAGCAACACAAACTCTCCTTTCTTGTGTTGTGTCTCAGTTTCCCTGTCCTTGAACTTGTAGGTACCAGGAATCAGATGTTTTAAATTCCGTACGTGACCTGGACATCATAACAACTGGCTGGGTAAGAAAAAGCATTGTTTTCATATTCCCGTGAATATTTGTAAATATTGACTTGGATTCTAAATGGGTTAGTCATTATATTTTCTCTCTCTCTGAAATGAGCTAATGCGTTTTGTCGTTCTTTCCGAGATAATGTTGTTTTATATTGATTTTTTTGTGTCTTGTAACTTCTTGGTCGTTTTCTCTCTCTCTCTCTCTCTCTCTCTCTCTCTCTCTCTCTCTCTCTCTCTTTTAAATATGCCCGTGTATTTTGTCTTTCTTGTCGAAATAACGTTTGTCTTTTATAACAATTTTAATTTGAGGTATTGCTTCCTATCCATATTCACAATTCAGACAGTCACCGCTCTCTCTCTCTCTCTCTCTTTTAAATATGCCCGTGTATTTTGTCTTTCTTGTCGAAATAACGTTTGTCTTTTATAACAATTTTAATTTGAGGTATTGCTTCCTATCCATATTCACAATTCAGAGTCAGTTCTCTCTCTCTCTCTCTCTCTCTCTCTCTCTCTCTCTCTCTCTCTCTCTCTCTCTCTCTCTCTCATATGACCATAAAAAAAGCAGACCATTTGCTCAAACCATCGAAAGTTTAGACACCATCCCACACAGACAAGGGACAAGTTTACGCAAGCTAGGGTCAGCTGCAAAATAGATTAGTGGTGGGGAATGACAGTATTATACTTTGTCATCTTTCAAGAATGTGGAACTACGTGGTATAGAAATTTAATATTCTTTGTGTTCTATTCGTGATGGGTTGGGGAAGTAAGTTGAATAGAGTATTGTGCTTTTTTTCATGTTGCTGGGGAAAGTTTTGTATATATATAATTCGGCCGGATTTGGTGGTTTTAAAAATTGAGCTTTGGTGAGAGTTTTATGTATATTGATGAAGAGGACAAGCCTCTTGAAGAGTAAGTATTATTTTTAAGTAATGTATGTATATATATATATATATATATATATATATATATATATATATATATATATATATATATATATATATATATTTCAATGTATAGGCATAAATCACAATGTTTATATAACATAGAGGAAGACAGATAAATGTAAGGTACATAGAGAGAGAGAGAAAGAGAGAGAGAGAGAGAGAGAGAGCCCATGATATTAAAGATAATATCTCTTTCCTCTCGCTTCTATATAACATGACTCTCTCTCTCTCTCTCTCTCTCTCTCTCTCTCTCTCTCTCTCTCTCTCTCTCTCTCTCTCTCGGTCGAGAGGCAGATTGAATCTCCAGCGAAAATTTCAATATACTTTCTCCTTTGAGGCGACGTGGAAAGCTGTCCAATTTATCAGAGGCATCTTCAAAGTCTGGTTGATATTGCTGGCGGGGGAAACTGATTTGATATGTATAAATAGACGCGGGAGTTTGTATAGTACGTGTGTGTGTTTGTGTTTGTATGTATGTATGTATATATATACATGTATGTATATGTATATATATATATATATATATATATATATATGTATATATATATATATATATATATATATATATATATATGATCATGAAGCTACAAATATCGCTTAATATCAAATCCACGCTACCTCGGGAATATCCCCGATGGGGAATTATCACCGAAGGGGAATTTATAAGTGGTATAAGTTAACGCCGAGTCTGGTACTTTATTTACCCGTCGAGAGCGGGGAAATTGTGCTTAGCTCGCGCTGGATGCACGTCTGTGTCGTGGGATCGAGACTCGGCAGTGCCCGTCCATTTATCACTTATAAATTCCCCTTCGGTGATAATTCCCCATCGGGGATATTCCAGAGGTAGCGGATTTGATATTAAGCGATATTTGTAGCTTCATGATCGTATAAAAATCACGGTGTGATAAAAAAAATGTCATATATATATATATATATATATATATATATATATATATATATATATATATATATATATATATATATATATATATATATATATATATATATATATATATATATATATATATATTTTTATATGTGTGTATTTATGTATATATATGTGTATGTATGTATATATAGTCTCTCTCTCTCTCTCTCTCTCTCTCTCTCTCTCTCTCTCTCTCTCTCTCTCTCTAAGCTGTCACCCAGTCAGCAAGATTTCTCTAATACGTCCTGGATTCTCTCTCTCTCTCTCTCTCTCTCTCTCTCTCTCTCTCTCTTCTCTCTCTCCTCTAAGCTGTCACCCGGTCAGCGGTCAGTGAAAATTTGAGAGTATACACAATTTCTCTATCATTCTATCTGTAAGTCCTAACTCAATATGTGAGTATCACAAGAAATATGGATTAGTTTCTCTCTCTCCCTCACTCTATACGTCTAATCAACTAAGTTGAGTACACAGACTGACTCCTCTCTCTCTCTCTCTCTCTCTCTCTCTCTCTCTCTCTCTCTCTCTCTCTCTCTCTCTCCTCAGGCCCGATCAAAACCTATGGAAACATCGCGGAAACATTTTGATTCGGCCGACAGCACGTTTCGCCCGGAGGCTCTCGGAAAAGTCCGGCTCGGGAAACTTTCTCTTTTCCTTTCAAAGGATTTTCGTTTTCTCTTTGGATATATTTCCTTGTCATTGGGCGCAGGTTTCTTTTTTTATTTTTTCTATTTGAAGGGGATGAAAAATAAATGCGCAGGATTGGAAGGATTTGTGCAATGGTAGCCAGTCAGAGTGTAGATATTTTTTTGATTAGGTGTGATGGGATGTGTATTTAATAAACTTACAAACACAAATATATATATATATACATATATATATATATATATATATATATATATATATATATATATATATATATATATATATATATATATATTCCTTTCAGTTTTATTCAAGATTAGAATAACTGACCTTATGGAAACAAGTTACAAACTCACCCATTAAATTCTTCCGCCCAACCAAACATTCATTTCTTAGGTCAAGAATAGCCATTGTTGTTTTTCAGACAAAAATAATTTAGAGAGATAATTATTTCGTATATTTCATATATTATATGGAAATCAAGATTATACCTTTACTCAGAAACTGACAACCAAAGTGGATTATATATATATATATATATATATATATATATATATATATATATATATATATATATATATATAAATCTACTTAGAGTATACTTTTACCCAGAAACTAACCACAAAAAACCAAAATATAATATATATATATATATATATATATATATATATATATATATATATATATATATATATATATATATATATATATATATATATATATTTATATATATATATATATATTTTATATTCTTTGCAGGAATCTACATCCCCAAAAAGAAAGTATTTGGGGAAATCTCGTTAAATCTTCCTTCAAGCAAAACCAAGTTTGGACCCAAAAAAGTTCGGGAAACAAGTTTCCGAGCTTTTGGGGATCTGCGGAGCATAAGAAATACGAATGAGGTAAGGGGGTCTTTTGTGGCTTCCTACTTTTCTTAAAAAGCTTTATTTTTGTATTTAAGGAATAATTGAAATTTTTTTAAAGGTTGTTTTATAAGTGTATACAATATGTAATATATTTATTTATAGGTTGTTAGTGAGTTTTTCCATAAATATAAAATACGTTTTTTCATATACATGCATATATATATATATATATATATATATATATATATATATATATATATATATATATATATATATATATATATATATATATATATATATATATATATATATATATATATATATATTTGTGTGTGTTTGTGTAAATAAACATACTCACAAACATTCAGAAAAATTACAAGACCACACACTTATACAAAACTCACGAATTTTAGCAAAATGGCCCCTAGTCTCGCCCCCCTGCCCCGCCCTGCCCCCACAAAAAAACCCTCTTTCAACTTTCTCCCAAAATAAAATATTAAAAAAGAAGAAAATAAACCTTTAAAAATCAGGAAGAGAGAGAGAGAGAGAGAGAGAGAGAGAGAGAGAGAGAGAGAGAGAGAGAGAGAGAGAGAGAGAGAGAACTTGAAAAGAAATCCATGAGGATAACACAAACATAAATTTCTCCTGAAGACCTGAGGTTCGAACCGCCTTGGGCAAAGAGAGAGACAAATGGAAGCAGAGTTCAAGAAATTGTGATGTTGCAAAGCTCCTTCGGTTTCGAGATCTTCAAGGAATTCAGGGTTTTATTTGCTATGTAATTTTAATCTTGTTTTGTACTTTTATGAGGTTTGTGGTGTATAATGCTGCGATTGTTGAGGCGATGCTTGTTCTTATATTTGTGGCTTTGGTTTCGTGGTTCAGAGTGGGAAATCATTTTAGAGTTTTTGGAGGTATGATGTTGATAATTTATATGTATAGATATGTAATATACATGTGTATAAATGTACATATATATGTGTGTGTGTTTGCTTTTATTTAGATAACTCTGATGACATAATTTTGCAATTACAACACTTAGCCTGTTTATTTGAATTTTCGTTTATCCTTAGAGAGAGAGAGAGAGAGAGAGAGAGAGAGAGAGAGAGAGAGAGAGAGAGAGAGAAACCTCTCATTCAGCAAAGATACTGAAACTCTCTATTTCTTCACTTTTATTTCGGCTGTTACATTATTGCCTGATTTATGTCAACTTTCTCTCTCTCTCTCTCTCTCTCTCTCTCTCTCTCTCTCTCTCTCTCTCTCTCTCTCTCTCTCTCTCTCTCTCTCTCTCTCTCCTTTTGTTCGGCGTCTTTTCATGTCGTAATCCCGCATTGCCACACAAAGCCTCTTTCCAAGAGGTTCCCTTTCCTCTTCCTCTCGGAAAGAAGAAGATGAAGAAGAGGAAGTCCACCAGAAGACCTTCAAGAGGACTTCATTTTCTCTCTCTCTCTCTCTCTCTCTCTCTCTCTCTCTCTCTCTCTCTCTCACATTTATTTTCTGTCACTGGGCTGGGTTCCAATTTCTGTGAAGAGAGAGAGAGAGAGAGAGAGAGTTCTAATAGTCTTGAACATTAAACCTCTTAATAAACAGTCAAATTAATAATACATAATACTTACAACAGAGAGAGAGAAAGAGAGAGAGCCCTAATTTTTCCAGATTCATTATACTATAACAGAGAGAGAGAGAGAGAGAGAGAGAGAGGCTTTATTCAGATAGCCCTGTCCTCATTTTTCAGCTAATTACCATTTTAACAATACACGATTCTTCCAGGCAATTAGGATTGAAATACGCCCCAAATAAATATATATATTCAAACTGAACATTTAAGATTATAATGATGCGAGGTCAAAGTCTTCATTGTATTCGTAATTACGTCCTAATGAAGCTTCGTTACAATGACTCGAGTCTGCTAATTGCTTGAATGTCATTTTGGAGAGCCCGGATGATTTCTGCTCTCATTTATTCATGATGTAATCAGTAATTAATCAGTAATTACCTGAAGTTGGCTGGGAGTTTAATATTCCCAGTTATGATGTAATGTTGCTTTTTTTTTTATAAATGAGAATTTAAGTATAATTGACGTAAAGTTCATCTTCTGAATAATAATAATAATAATAATAATAATAATAATAATAATAATAATAATAATAATATTATTATTATTAATAATTATTATTATTATTATTATTATTATTATTATTATTATTATTATTATTATCATTATTATTATTATTATTATTATTATTATTATTATTATTATTATTATTATTATTATTATTATTATTATCCAACACTAACCCTCTTTTGGCTGATACGAATCAAGCATATTGTCTCTCATAATTCAATGTGCTCTTGTTGACTTAAGCAGTGAATTATACACCTGGATCTTATACGACAGTTGTGGGTCGCAGCTAAGAGAGAGAGAGAGAGAGAGAGAGAGAGCCCATTGACCCTTCAAAATGTATACCTCTCTCTTTCTCTCTCTATGTCTTTCTCTCATTTTCCCCTGATTGTGACTGTAGTCATCTCTCTCTCTCTCTCTCTCTCTCTCTCTCTCTCTCTCTCTCTCTCTCTCTCTCTCTCTCTCTCTCTCTCTTAATCACCCATAAACACATTGTTCCTTTGACTGTGACTGCAGTTGCCTCATTCAAGTCTCTCTCTCTCTCTCTCTCTCTCTCTCTCTCTCTCTCTCTCTCTCTCTCTCTCTCTCTCTCTCTCTTAATCACCCATAAACACATTGTTCCTATGATTGTGACTGCAGTTACCTCAGTCAAGTCTCTCTCTCTCTCTCTCTCTCTCTCTCTCTCTCTCTCTCTCTCTCTCTCTCTCTCTCTCTCTCTCTCAATCACCCATAAACTCATTGTTCCTTTGACTGTGACTGCAGTTGCCTCATTCAAGTCTCTCTCTCTCTCTCTCTCTCTCTCTCTCTCTCTCTCTCTCTCTCTCTCTCTCTCTCTCTCTCATTGTTCCCCTAATTGCGTCTACAGTGACTTCCTTACCCAATCTACCTCTCAATTTCTCTCAGAAACTTTGCATCCTTTAAAAATAAAAAAAAGGGAAAAATATTTAACATGCAACCCTTTTTCTCTCCAACCAACCCTAAAACTCAACTTCCGCAGTTACCCCGCGTCACTCATCAACCATTTCGAATTACTTCTCCCACACTTAACTCCATTTTTCACCCATTTCCCGCCCAATTCGAACGGACTCGGAATTGGCATTTGGTAAAAATCGCAATCCCGCCCCATTTACGAGGGCATAAAGTGTTGCCAGAATCCATAAAATGAGATGGACTGGTGATATTGGGAGGATTTTCTTCTTCTTCTTCTTCTTCTTCTTCTTCTTTTCTTCTTCTTCTTCTTCTTCAGAGAGTGAGGCGTTATTTTTGCGTTCTTTTTTGGGGGGATTGAATTGGTCAGTTTGGCAGCTAGGATGTTTTTTTTTTTTTTTTTTGGTCGTGGTGTTATTATTTTGGTTTTGTTGATGGTTGTATATCATTGCTTTCGTTTTGACTTTGCTGTTTGGTATTAGATTAATTCTGTATTATCTGAAGACATGGGTTGTCTTTCACATTTTATTATCAATTCCCTTTCTCTCTCTCTCTTTCTCTCTCTCTCTATTTCTATATATATATTATATATATATATATATATATATATATATATATATATATATATATATATATATATATATATATATATATATATATATATATATATATATATGTGTATAATATATATGTGTATATGTATATGTATATATATATATATATATATATATATATATATATATATATATATATATTTATGTTTGTTTGTTTGTGCATGTATATGTGTGTGCACACGCGTGTTGAGTTAGAACAGTTATGCTGGCATGTTTAACAAGCATTCAGTCAATCAACAACCAGTAAGCTAAAAGAATGTACAAATACCCTGGTGAATATTACCAAACATTCATCTAGCATCAATTAAAAAAATATCAGTGATTTCCTTTGAGTAAGTTTCTACGTGATTATTTTTGTCTCTCGGTACAACAGATTATACCACCCCTCTCGAATGTTATATGTTATATCACAGCACATCAAACAACTGGAAAGCTGGACGAAAATGAAATATAGATTCCCTCAACATCCCCGGCCAAACCGTCGATTTAAAAACGATCGCGAACTATTCTCATTCTGACCATTTGTATCAAAAGCAGTTGGGGGTGGGGGGAGACTGTCAGTGTTTGTGTTAATGGCACCATTGCTCACAAAGTTACGCCCGGCAGAAATGTTCGATAATTTCCAAATGCGAATTTTCATGGGGGAATAAGTGAAACTAATTTATGAACGCTGCCATTTTTTTTTTTTTTTTTGCCTGCGTCCAAAATGCTGTATTGTTTTCCGAAATCACGATGGCCGTTTGTCGCGGTCTCGATTTCCGAGAGTGGTACGTCATTATATTCGGCGTGATTTTTCTGAACGATTTGATGCGGGCTGCGCAGTTTTGTAAATAGGTATGAATTTATATATTTTTTTATCCCCTAAATAGCCCCATGTGGTTGTATGTTACAGTATTTCTTCTATTTTTTATTTTCTTTTGTTATCTATCTGAAGACACGAAGGTGATAGTCTTATTTTGGTTCTTGTGAGTTAAAATGTGGAAGTTATTGATAGTGATGACATTTGGGACCATTTTTTTTTCTTTATGAGAAATAGTCATATTTCCTGTGTGGTTTCATTCTCCTTTTTAGCTGTTTCGTTTCTTCATCTCTCTCTCTTTGTACAATTCCATAATTATAACAGAAAGAGAGAGAGAGAGAGAGAGAGAGAGAGAGAGAGAGAGAGGGGAGAGAGGCAGAGAGAGTATGCATATTTATTTGTCTAATTCTATCTTTTTATATTTGTACAAGAGGAAAGGGTGTATGATAACTACGAAAGAGAACACAGAGAGAGAGAGAGAGAGTATAAAGTGAAAATTTACATATTTTGATTTATATTTGTAACTATTTATATCTATCTTTATTTATACAGAGAAAGGGTGTATGATAACTACGGAGAAAAGAGAGAGAGAGAGAGAGAGAGAGAGAGAGAGAGAGAGAGAGAGAGAGAGAGAGAGAGAGACATAAAATCTTTTGATAAAAGGATGCATATATTTATTCATGTTTATATATGTTTATATTTGTACAAGAGAAAGGAGTGTATGATAACTACAAGATAGAGAGAGAGAGAGAGAGAGAGAGAGAGAGAGAGAGAGAGAGACCGACCCAAGGCAATACCTCATCCCCAGTAACAATAAACCAATTTAAAAATGGAATTCTTCCAAACTCCACAAATCAGCTTTATTCCATTAACTTGTCCAAACCCTAATTCCAAAAGAAAGTGAAATATTGGCCCCCCCACGTCTTCCGGGTGAAAGAGGCAAAAAAAAAAAAAGAAAGCACGCTTTCTTTCAAGCTTTCGGAGCGTAATGGACTGTGCTGGCATTTGCAATAATGCTTTTAATGCAATTCAATTGTTCTTTGTTCTCCCAATGGTGGTTGTGTAACGCTTGGTAGAATCGTTGAATTAAGGTTGAGTTTTGAAATGGGGACTGTGGTGTGTTACGTTGAATGTAGGTAAAGGAAAGAATAATAATAATAATAATAATAATAATAATAATAATAATAATAATAATAATAATAGTTATTATTATTGTTATTATTATTATTATTATTATTATTATTATTATTATTATATGGCCTGGAAATTTCATTATTAGTTAAAATTATTATTATTATTATTAATTATAATATATGGCCTGGAAATTTCAATGGTATAACATCTCCAAATTCTGGTCTAAAATTCATATAATAATAATAATAATAACAACAATAATAATAATAATAATAATAATAATAACACCAAATTTACATAGCTCCATCAGGTTACCCTGTAAAGCAATATACATCCCCCCTGTCCTATCAAAGCAACACTGTTAAATAACGCACCAGCGTCGAGAAAAACCCGAATGGATTTGCATACGTTTATTTTACAAAGAAATTAATCATTGTTTGCAACAGTCTATTGAATGCTGGCAACGTCTGTTGGTTTAATCATTGTTTTAAACACTTGAAATAAACCTTTTTGTTTACTTTTTTTAGGAGTTGATTTTAACAGGTTTTGTTTGGTGGGGGTTATGAGGAAGTAATTGATATAACTGGTGGAAATTGCTACAGAATTATCTCATGTTTGATACGTGTAAAGGACTGGTAATTTTTCTTTTTCTGTTTACTTTCGTGAGTTTGGGTAAATTAAAGTATTTATTTAGCTGTTTATATTTAATGGCATTGATAAAAATATAATATTAATAATATATTAATTAATTTACTTTAATCTTTCATTGGGTTATGTATAAAATTTTTCATTTTTAAGGATGCCAGGAATTTAATATTACTCCTTTTTGCCAGCACTATTAAGAAAATGGCATATCTAAATTTAAAGAAAAATAAGCATAGGATGCCTCAAAAATATCAATTAGGATATTTATTTATATTGAGTAAGAATTATATTAACAAAGATGCCACCGTTACCCCTCAGTCACACCATCGCAAAGAAAACGCCACACAAAGAAAATGGGAGTCTCGGTTGCCCCTAAAGAGTTAATTAGAAAATTTAAGAGCGAGTAATGTTTAGCTACCGGACCACTAACTCCTCCTCCCCCCTCCCCCTCCAACGCTTTCTCTCACTTTCTCTCGCTTTCTCGCGGCTCTCACTTTCTCATCTTCTCTTTTTCGGGGTCCATTTCCTTCCGGCCAGGTTGCTCTTTGGCAATTTAGAGCTTTCATTAAGTGCATGAGTGTGGAAAATTATGTTTCAGGCGGTTACCAAAGGACTGGAATAATGTTCCAGAGGTTTTTTTTTTCTTTCTTTTTTTCTTTCTTTTTTTAATTCCAAAATTCTCATGGCTTAAGAGCAGCTATGGAGTTGTGGTGTATGTGATAGGGTTTGTCCATTTGCGAGGTAGAAAGGATGTATGTTATTTTATACATTGTATAAATATATATATATATATATATATATATATTGTATATATATATATATATATATATATATATATATATATATATATATATATATATATATATATATATATATATATATATATATATATATATATATATATCAGTTCCCAGCAGAATATCGATCCTAAAAATAGGGAATATCTGTTCCGCCACTCATCTTAAGCATACCTCGTCATTTGCAGAGAGAGAGTGAAACGAAATATCAAAGGGATTCCGATAAAACTGAAGCCATTAAAATCCATTTTACCGAGTTTTTTTAAATTGGTCGCAGATAACGGGCACCCGTAATTAGACCAATTAAGAACCGTCAATGGATTTTTTGTTTTTCGAGGCATTTTTTTGTATTGTCAATTTTTTTTTTTGGGGATGAGGCGGGGTTGGCTTGATGGAGATAATTTGCATCTTTCAGTATTGGTTTTTTATTTTTCATCATTCGCTTTTCTCTCTCTCTCTCTCTCTCTCTCTCTCTCTCTCTCTCTCTCTCTCTCTCTCTCTCTCTCTATCAGATATTAAATATGTATATAGACCATATATATATATATATATATATATATATATATATATATATATATATATATATATATATATATATACATATATATATATATAGAGAGAGAGAGAGAGAGAGAGAGAGAGATTTGTATGATTCAATACAATATAAAAAAATTTTATAACATGTGATCTTAATTCAAACCACCATAGTTTGTATAGCATATTAAAGAGAGAGAGAGAGAGAGAGAGAGAGAGAGAGAGAGAGAGAGAGAGAGAGACAGTCTGCATGACTCCATGTAGTACAGAGCTAATTAAGGCTAATTGCTCCCTTCAAGCTGGTTGTAATTAACGAGATATATGCCTTAATTAATGCCTACTTGGTGGCATCCTTTATTAATAAACTCTTATGGCGATTCTTAATATTATTAATATATCTCAACTATCAAACATCCTCTCAATTTCTTCCTGGTTAAATTTAATGATTTTTCACTAATTTTAGTTTTCTGTAAAAGAAAACTATTGTGCCGGCTTTGTCTGTCCGTCCGCACTTTTTCTGTCCGCCCTCAGATCTCGAAAACTACTGAGGCTAGAGGGCTGCAAATTGGTATGTTGATCATCCACCCACCAGTCATCAAACATATCAAATTGTAGCCCTCTAGCCTCAGTAGTTTTCATTTTATTTAAGGTTAAAGTTAGCCATAATCGTGCTTTTGGCAACGATATAGGCCAGGCCACCACCGGGGCGTGGTTAAAGTTTCCTGGACCCCGGCTCATACAGCATTATACCAGGACCAACTAAAGATGGATCTATTTTCGGTGGCCTTGATTATTATACGCTGTACAGAAAACTCGATTTGTTTATGTTCATGCCTTGCTTAGGCCTGAGATAAATAAACCATTTGGACTGTTCATTTATTGAGTTTATAGTTATTAAAAATATTTAATTAATCCTTCCACTGAAGAATGAGTTGTTCCCTTTGCCATAGAAAGACGGCCCTTAATGATCTGAGACTTAATTGTGCTTTTTCAGTTGTCTAATGAAACACGTGATTAATCCTCTCTCTCTCTCTCTCTCTCTCGTGGTTTTCTCTCTCTCTCTCTCTCTCTCTCTCTCTCTCTCTCTCTCTCTCTCTCTCTCTCTCTCCTTCGACGTTTTAAATTATGTGAACTTGGTGGTCTCTCTCTCTCTCTCTCTCTCTCTCTCTCTCTCTCTCTCTCTCTCTCTCTCTCTCTCTCTCTCTCTCTCTCTTATACACAAAGCGAGGCAAATTATTTTCGAAAAACAGTAAAATTAAATTTTTCTGTCATAGATATACTTGACATGTTATATTCCACTCACCATAAAACTAAAGCTTTTGAGAGGGAGAGAGAGAGAGAGAGAGAGAGAGAGAGAGAGGGTTAATGAAAAGACGGGTCTCCTCAGGGGTTAATCTTCCTTCCTCCTAGTTGAGAATGCGGCCCAGACGGAAATCAAACGGGAAATAATTAACTTTGTAGGGTTGAGAGGCATAATTAAGACCCCAAAATGAAAAGGGACGCTTATTAGAGGCTCTCAAATTGGGAGGAACATTTTTAGCCGCCCGAAAATCTCTTCTGTTCAGGGTGTTCTCCGCGCCTTGATCGAAATTTGGGCAGTTGCTGAATGCTGTGAATAATTCAGTTGGAGCTTTGTTATTCTTCTGTAGGATTAATTAGGTAGTTTATGGTGCCAATAACCTTATGGTTTCGTAATTAATTCTATGGCAGTCAATACGATTTTTGATGCTCATTTATATATATATATATATATATATATATATATATATATATATATATATATATATATATATATATATATATATATATATATATTTATATATATATATATATATATATACATATATATAATTTAGTTGCAGTTTTCTTACTCTTTTGTATATTTTTAATTAGATATTTTATGGTTCCAATGACTTTATGGCTTCGTAACTGATTCTAAGGCAGTCAATACGATTATATATATATCTATATATATATATATATATATATATATATATATATATATATATATATATATATATATATATATATATATATATATATTAGATATATTGTGTGTGTGTGTTTGTAAGATAATGTGTACGCATGCTCTAACAGCGAGTCACAAAGAGCTGCTTTGTAAGAGCGCATAACAGTCCAGACCAATTCTTGTATTTTACTCCTTCCTCGTCCCAAACTTTACTTCCCTTTATTTTTCCTTTTACTGTTTCATAAACGCTTCACTCTAGTTTAATTCCACCCTTACGAAACGTATTTCCGCTTATTAAGTTATCCTTTGTAACAGCCCATTAGATAAAGAACCTTCCTGAAAGACAGAGGGGTGGTTGAATTCGGCTATAAAACAGGAACTGCAAGAACGAAAGTTATAATCGTCATTGAACGTTACTGTTATGTCTGTTGAACAAGAAACTTTTAGTCTTGGGGTCTAAAATATCGCCGGTCGTAAAAGCTTAATACCAGGGGTGCGTTTGAACGCGACTGGAAAGTTTTCGTTTTACTGAGAAGAAAATGAGGGTATTCTCTTCAAAGGCTATTTTTGTTGGGGCCGGGGGAAGGGGGCCTAGATATGCATGTATTTTTAAAATTTTATATTTTATGGCTTTGTGTTTGAAGACGATATGATTTTGAAAGGATATACACACACGCATTTATTATTTTTGAGTTTTTGCTTAGCTTAAAGAGTATATATTTTTGGTTTATTAGGCAAAATTTTACTCACCTGTTTAAAGATTTATATAGTTTTTGGGCATGATATATTATATATATATATATATATATATATATATATATATATATATATATATATATATATATATATATATATATATATATATATTTATATATATTTATATATACATATACAATATACATGTTTATATATATGCATATATATCCAATTCAACCTTTTTCATCCTAATGTCTTCCGTCAGATTTTCTTCAATAAAATAATATTAAAGATGATATATTTTTTGCTTTTTCTGTTTAAAAAAATATATATTTTTATACTTGTTAGGTGTAACCCATTGCATCCAGGAACTAACAGAGGCAAACCCGGTTTATTCGGACAAAGAACAATCAATTTATCGAGGGAAAATGATTGTATCGATAAAGAACTGGCCTTGGTTGGAATAAGATATCAATATCCTTCACAAATAACATTAATTGGACGAGAGAAATCAGCGTTTCTTTTTCTTCCACTGCCCTGTGATCAGTTTCTTACGTAGGTGTGATTCCCTCGGTGCCGGCGCAGGAATATTTTATATGCTTGCCAGACAGGCGAGTTCTCTCTCTCTCTCTCTCTCTCTCTCTCTCTCTCTCTCTCTCTCTCTCTCTCTCTCTCTCTCTCTCTCTGTACAATGACAGATATATACAGAGAACGAAAGCACACTGAAAATATGACTAGGTTTCTCTGAAAATGGGGGAAAAAATTGTCCGCAAAATCCTTTGATGTTTTATAACGACGTATAACTGAAATTGTCTCTCCTCTGAAAGCACGGTTGCAATCCACAAAGTTGATAAAACGCTTTGCAGGCAAATAAAAAGAAATAAATAAAAGGAAGTGTGGTTAGCGAGGCAGCTATCTGAATCAGTATAAGATTCAAGAGAGAAGAATAGAGATGAATATTGCAGGATCTTCCATTTGGAGCAAAGGAGTTTTGAAATACGATAAGCCCATTACCCGCATTCAAGGCCAGTTTGAGCTCCCTGTTTCTTGTTTCGACACTTTCCTGGAAAAATTCCGTATTTCGAGATGGGTTGCAAGTTTGGCTCAACCTAGAGACTTTTTATTCAGGAAGTGCTCAAGTGCTTTCAAGGTGCAGGCGAGTGGCACTTATTTGTGAGAGGGCTTGGCATTCTGTGTATGGTTTTCTGAGTAGAAGGGACATACATATATGTGTGTGTGTGTGTAGACCTGTGTGTGTGTATGTGTGTATCTAAAATCTTAAACGCTTACCCCTCAGGTCAGTCAACTTTCCTGTATTCCCAAAAGGAAAGAAAACCTTCAAAATTAATGCCATAAAAATCCACCCTCCGAGACTCTCTAGAAATAGAGACATTTTCCCAGCTCATATGTGGCCCTTTTTTCCTATAAAAAACTTCCCACCCTCCTTTTTTTATTCACCCCCCCAAAAACGGTGTCAAAAAACTTGCCGGGGATATTTGCATATGTCTCTGAGGAAAAGTTTTAAGCCCAATGTCCTATAAACTCGAACACATTGCAAAGTTACCAACTGCAGGAGTTGCCTGCCATTTGCATAGGGCTCTAAAAGTGCCTGGTATTTTTTTTTTTTTACTCTCGTCTCGGTGAATTTTGCCGTCAGAAATTACGTGATGAACTTTTAAAAAAAATATTTTTTTTAGGCTTGGCTTTACTTTTAATAAAGTTGCTTTATTACTTGAAGCTACTTTTAGTCAAAATATGATGGAAGATTTATCTCTTGTATTTAATTTACATGTTAAATTTAAAAAATATGAATTAACATCTTCATGTAAATAAATATTTAACATGGACTGCTCACTATTGGTTAAATGTGTTAGATTTAAAAGTGTATGAGTGTACATATACACGTGTGTGTTATTGCAAACCTTTTGAGAAACTTAAATAAACTCAAAAACTTATATATATATATATATATATATATATATATATATATATATATATATATATATATATATATATATATATATATATATATATATATTCTGCTGCATTAGCCGTGGTTTATAAATAGTAAATGAAACGTGAGTTGCAAAGTCCGTAGAGTTTCTAACATTTAAAAGGGTGGGGTTTCATGTGTAAATTTTAAAAAGCATGAACTATGTTCAACCACTGTCGTTTAATGCAACTTTTCAATTCTTATTATAGATACAGTATAGAGTAAATTTAATCATAACTGCTAAGCGTAGACACATTTTTGAAATAATAAATTACACATATGTAATTGAGAGAGAGAGAGATTTTTATTAGACAAAATAGATCCACCATTTTGGCAGGATGTTCCGTTAGGTATACTGCATTAGGATAATTTTTCTTCCGAGAGAGAGAGAGAGAGAGAGAGAGAGAGAGAGAGAGAGAGAGAGAGATTTATCTAACAAATTCAACTCCTCCATTTTCCGTCCAATTAATTGTCTCCTAATATCTCTCACGGAGAAACAATAATTGCAGTATATCAATAATTTGACTGACATAACCTTTCTTTCTCGTGTAAACACCTTTACGCCTACTTTTACAGCCATAATTGATTAATATCAGTCTCTCAATGTATTTAGAAATCACACACATAGCTAGTGACTCAGCCACACCAAAATCTCAACAGTCTACCAAAGATATTCGTTTTCTTTAGTGGTCTAACTGACGAACGAAAACTTTCTCAGTCATTGTAAGGACGATAAACGAAAATTAACAGATTTTTGAGCCTATCCTGTTGTTGAAGCCACAATAGATGGCTCTAATATTATGAGTTTTTTCTGATAAGTATAAAGAAAGAATCGCAGTTGCTTTGATACTGGTATAAGGTCATGTTTGCAAAGTGGTAGCTCCGTGTTTTATTCACAAAACAAAAAATGGCTTAAAGTGGTAATAAGTAACAAAGAGTTAGTGAACAAGAAACCTGATATGAAAATATTTAACACTTCATTGACAAACTAATATTAATATTATCTGATTAAACATCGGGTGTGACGTAATCTAAAATGGGAGGAGGCTTGTCTATTATGGGAGAGAGAGAGAGAGAGAGAATTATATACTAAAACTATTCTGTTTAGTGTTTCAGCCTGATCGTATGTTGCTAATTCATGCCATATTTAATTAACGGTATATAAACCACTCACCCCTTCCAAAATTCAATCATTTTAGAATGAAACAGCGTGAGGTAAATAAAAACCAGGAGTCTGCCATAAACCAGCGTTTTCTATGGTTTTATTACGCGAAAGAAAATTCTCTTTCTCCTCCCAAGCATAATAAACTCAAAATAGGAAAATTCAAACTGACAACAGTTGCTTTAGAATCCTTGGTGATGACTTCGTCGAAACGTCACTAGATGGCTTTACGTTACATTGCATCGTTTACTAAGTCAAGTTTAGGCAGTCGTGTTGATGTAATTGATGACTAAAGTGATACTTTAGGTCCATCTCAACTCTTAACGATTTCAGTTTCAATCAACTGGCCATAGGGCTAAATTTCATTCTGAGACCTCCCCCCCCCCAACAAAAAAACACTAATATGAATTATATATTTTGAAAGCTCCTTCTGTTCATTTTAAATATTTTTTGGGAGGGGCCTCGATTAATTTTAATACAGTTTTATATGTATTTTTAGACTGTGCATATTTTCAATAGGCGTTAGCTCTTGAATGGAATATCCTTATGAAAACAAATAGATGTAATTAGTAATTTCTCCATAATCTGATGACGTAGGTTGCCTAATCTCTGAGATAAGGTTCCCTTTAACCAATTCATAGAAAATGGTACTATTGTTTACACAAGAGAAAATGTATGTATAAATTCTACGATAACTTTTCCGGATGTATCAGAATATGTTGAGCCATCACCCGAATATTGAAGATAAAGATGAGGGTATTTTATGGATATATTAATTTATTTGTGTACATTTATGTGTATGATGTTATCGTTATTAGACCTATACAAGGGAAGCACCTCTTCTTCTTCTTCGTTTTAACGTGCTTTCAAGATTAAAAAATGTAAAAATAAGCCATTTTGCATATGATTCAAGTCAAATTAACATTTTAAAAAGTACACAATACATTGTTCAATTACGATATCTCAAGTAGCAATGGAATCTGCTATTAAAAATTACGTTTCATCTCGAGAAACACTGACTACAAAACCAAAATATAGATGGCGTTACTTGTCTCAAAGGACACAACCCACCAAAGCAAAGTTTCAATGGCGACCATGATTTCCTCGCCTCCGGGATCCTTGTTTATCTGAGGTCAAGGGTTTGAGCCGGTTTTTCAGAGGTTTTTGCGCTAGAGCTTTCGTAAGGGACGTGAAATATCTTAAAGTGCTTGAATAAGTGTTTAAGTTTTATATACTTTTTCCGTATTTATGAAGTTGTGTTTTCATATTGGCATCCAGTTTGTATATAATTCCGCGGTTTTATAGTTGTGATTTCGTCTAATCTGTGGTTTTAGTGAAGTGGATATTTTTTACTAAGGATTCGAATAATCGCGTTTTTTTATATAGGCTTTAAAATTTAGCTGATAACGGCTTATATTCTTTGTGGTGTTATACATCGTGATTTTCCTGTAAGTAATTTAGCCTATTATAATTCAGATTTTTTAGCATGGACTTAGGCTATATTGGCAGCCAGTAGTTGCAATTTTTTAGGGATTACTAGGGCCATATTATTAGTTGCTATTTTTTAGGGATTACTTAGGCTATATTATTAGTAGCTGCTATTTTTTAGGGATTTCTTTGGCTATATTATTAGTAGTTGCTATTTTTTAGGGATTACTTACAGAGTTAAATAATTTTTATTTTCATCGTTTGTTTCATGTTCCATGGATGCCAGATATTTTCCAGAAGTGTTGGGAAAGTTTTGAGGTTTTTATAGTGGAAAAATCATTTTTAGTGGGTTTTTCTAGTGTTTACAGTGTTCCTTCCCAGTCTCTGAATGTGTGATATGGGTTTTCACTGGTGCATTGTGTTCGTTTTACATAGGGTTTTCGTGTAGTTTCCACTTTTTTTAATTTTTTTAAATATTTGTAGTTTATCCAATACGTCTGTTGTATTTAAATGCGACTTGATTTTCCAAATCTTGTAAAGTTTTTCTAGCATTTAATTTTATAATTCGTGAGTTTAGATCTTAAAAGGTCACTAAATTTTCATGTGATATTTCAAATTTTATTTACAATTTCAGTGGTATTTTCGGTCGGGTTAACTGGTATATAATCCAAGAATTGCTGGTACTCTGATATAGTCCTGTTTAGTTCACTGCACCATATTACTGCAACAACCTTTGTTGGTGAATTAGTGCATTTGGTTAAGACAGTTTCATAACCGCTACCTGGGTTTCATTTTTTTGTTTTCAGTGACAAGATTTTCGAATGCCTTGTCACTGCAGGCCATTTGTTTAGATTCATATTTTGAAGTGTTATTAGATGGGATGTGTTTCAAGAATTTAATTATTCATACAGGCTTTAAAATTTAGTTGATTGTGGCTTTTGTTTAAGCTTTTCGTGTTTTGATATTCCATGGATATTTATATATTTTCAATGGTTTTTTTTTATTTTAGATAGCGATTTCTTAGGTAACAATTTGAGGTGTTACTATTCAGATTTTTATGAACTTGGGCTATGCTAGTGGTTAGTAGTCGCTATTTTTAGGGATAATTTTGAAGGGATTATTTCCCAAGTTTAAAAGCTTTAATTTTCATCGGTGGGTGTTTTCATTGTCCATGGATGTCTTTCATATTTTCGAGTTGAAGTTGCAAAGGCTTTGAGTTTTTTCCAGCAAAGAAAAAGCAGGGTTTTTTTTTTCAGTATTACGGCGTTGCTTCCCAGTCTTTGAAGATCTGATTCAGGTTGTGTGTGGAACATTCAAGTGTTAATTTTACATAGGTTTTTCCTATTTCCATTTTTTATTTGGCTTATGTTTTGGATATTTTATAACTATTTTTCAGTTTTAAGTTTCGGAGGTTTTATACTTAAATGCGGTTTATTTTTCCAGTTTTATCAGCTTTTTTCAGCGTTGAATTTTATATTTTTGAAGTTTTTCGATGTTCATTTTTCTTTAGTGGTACTTTACGTTATTTTGCCTGATGTTACTCAGGTTTTTTTTTAAGGTTCCTAGTGACACGTCTTCTAAATTTTCATTCGATATTTTGAATTTTATAATTTACTATTAAAGTGATTTTTGTGTTTAATTGGTATGTTCGTCTTATATTTGCAAATTTCCACAGTGTTTTTAACTGTTTTGTCACTGTCCAGTAATTATTGATATTTTGATTATCAACCAATATGGTTCAGTACACCATATTACTGCAACAATGGGAATGAGGTAATATTTTGACTGATAAATGTCGAGATTGCAAGGTTGTGTCTAGTATGTTTAAGTGGTTTAATTGGAAGTAACTTGTAAATGTGATAAAACTAAGCATAGGTTGGACTTGTGGTAGTACTAAGAACATTTTTCTGATGGGATACAAACATGATTTGTAATATGAAGCACTAGGACAGTTTAGTGTCTTAAATAATTTAGTCTGACAAAGTTTCAAAAACTGTTCTGTTATTTATTTTTAATAGGCAACAATGCATAATCAGTGGATTATGAAGCATTCTAGGCTCCAAAAGCGAATAATGAGATAGTGGCCAAAATTTCAGTGAATATTGATGCGAAGTATTAAGTGCAGTATGTTTTGGATTTTACAAAACTGTATTGAAATAGTTGATTTGCAAAGAAATATTTTTCAGGTTTTTCTGTTGTGTATATTTAATAGAGAAAATCTGTATTTAGACAATCTTCAATTAAAATGGGTGGGAATGTATCAGGCCACAAAACTTTAATGTCAAGAAGTTTCATCACTTGATTATCTTAAAAGTACTTTATTTTGAGAACAATTTGAACTAGTTTTAAAAATAATTTGAGCTATTTTTAAAAGACGATTTTGCGAAACCTAATGCTTAATTCTTACTATAAGGCTTTAAACGTATTTGAAAGTATTTGAAAGTGAATCCCTCCTTGAAATCTCTTAAGATTAAAAACAATATCTCTATTTTGCCATAATATATTATACAAAACTGTATTGAAATAGTCTGATTCTAGTGTTAATTTTCCAAACGAACCATTTGTATATGGAGAGTCCTAGTTGTCTAAATTTTACATAATTGTGCTAGAGTTTTTATGAAGGTTATTATAAGACTGTTTTTTTATTTTACAGGTTACGTTTGCCAACGTTTGAATGAACCTGAAGAATGATTGAAGTGCAGATTTTAATCTGACAAAGTTTGGGTTTATAGAGTATTGATTTCCCAACTAGTAAGGACTGCATTGCAACACAAAATTGAAATTTCCCAGTTGTAAAAGGTGAGAGAAATATCTTTTGAACTGAAAAATTAATTGCAACAGGCTCTTAGTGCACTTAACTCCTTGAGAGGAACCTCATGATTTCAGAACGCACCACAAATTAAAGATGACGTGAAAAACTATTTTCATTCAACATTTTTATAGTTTTAAAACTGCTGTATCCAACCAGATTTTCCTGGGTCTTACTGTGGCATGTCCCATCCATTTGTGATTTCCATTTTTTAAACTCTTCTTCATAGGAATGTATTTTTGGAAGTAACTTTGTCCTGACTTTTAATATAAAACCTGTAACCTGAAGGTAAATATTTCAAGTAAAGCTTTAATTTAAGCTTTTATTATTGTCTAGGCTTAAATTGGTTAGTCTTGGTAGCAGGTGGTTGCTGTGGGGTACTGTGGTTATAATAGTAGTAGAATAGTTGGTCTTAAGGTACAGTATAAAGGGAATGAATTAAGTTCCAGTAGTGGTAAGATGCCAGTTTAATTTTCTAAATATTCTATGAATTTCAGGTACATATCTTATACTGTTTTCAAGTAATTACGAATTACTCAGAACTCTGAACATTAACAGCAATATTTTATTACAGGTAAATACTTTGAGGTCACCTAAGGCAGAAAAGGTTCTGCTAACTATTGAAGATTTCAACGTTACAAGTTTTAAAGACCGAAGTAGCTCTCTTGAATATTTCAAAAATTCAAGTACCACGATGTCCAGGTAAGGGATTGTGTTGGTTTCTGAGTTCTGTCTCATTCTGATGTGTATTCTGGTGTAGTGTTAGGCTATATTAACAAAACCTCTAATGCATTAGATGCTCTAAGGTTCAGATTATGTCATTAATTCTTGAGTAAGCCATTTACATAATTTATATTTGAGGATTAGATGCCAGGCTGCAGTGGTGACACTTGACATAAATCTGTTTGAATTAAGTTTAATATTCACGTGCAATTAGAAACTGTAGGCTTACCTAAAATTAGTTACATTTGAAAAAAAAAAATTTCTAATTTGAGATTAAGTTAAACTACTGGCAATGGTTATTTCAACTAAAGGTTGTGCCTATTTGAGTCTAGTATGATTTGAGGCTAGTATGTTTTGAGGGGGCTTGGGCTTTTGTTGTAGCTTTATTTCTTTAGGCTTTTGTCTTTAAGAGGCTTTTGTTTTATTGAGGTTTTTTAGGTTTTTGTTTCGAGACTGTTTTTTTTAGGTTTTTGTTTTGACTGTTTTTTTAGGCTTTTGTTTTGAGACTGTTTTTTATTAGGCTTTTGTTTTGAGAATGTTTTTTATTAGGCTTTTGTTTTGAGAATGTTTTTTATTAGGCTTTTGTTTTGAGAATGTTTTTATAGGCTTTTGTTTTGAGAATGTTTTTATAGGCTTTTGTTTTGACTTTTTTTAGGCTTTTGGTTTGAAACTGTTTTTTTTAGGTTTTTGTTTTGAGACTTTTTTTAGGCTTTTGTTTTGAGACTGTTTTTTTTTTGGCTTTTGGTTTGAGACTTTGTTTTTTTAGGCTTTTGGTTTGAGACTGTTTTTTTTAGGCTTTTGGTTTGAGACTTTTTTTTTTAGGCTTTTGGTTTGAGACTTTGTTTTTTAGGCTTTTGGTTTGAGACTTTGTTTTTTAGGCTTTTTTTGAGACTTTGTTTTTTAGGCTTTTTTGAGACTTTTGTTTTTAGGCTTTTGGTTTGAGACTTTTGTTTTTTTAGGCTTTTGGTTTGAGACTTTTGTTTTTTTAGGCTTTTGGTTTGAGATTTTTTTAGGCTTTTGGTTTGAGACTTTGTTTTTTAGGCTTTTGGTTTGAGACTTTTGTTTTTTTAGGCTTTTTTTAGGCTTTTGGTTTGAGACTTTGTTTTTAGGCTTTTGGTTTGAGACTTTGTTTTTTTAGGCTTTTGGTTTGAGACTTTGTTTTTTTAGGCTTTTGGTTTGAGACTTTGTTTTTTTAGGCTTTTGGTTTGAGACTTTGTTTTTTTAGGCTTTTGGTTTGAGACTTGTTTTTTTACTTTTGGTTTGAGACTTTGTTTTTTGCTTTTTGGTTTGAGACTTTTTTTTTAGGCTTTTGGTTTGAGACTTTGACTTTTGCTTTTTGTTTTTTGTTTTTTTAGGCTTTTGGTTTGGTTTGTTTTTTAGGCTTTTGGTTTGAGATTTGTTTTTAGGCTTTTGGTTTGAGACTTTGTTTTTTTAGGCTTTTGGTTTTTTTTTTTTTAGGCTTTTGGTTTGAGACTTTGCTTTTTAGGCTTGAGACTGTTTTTGGCTTTTAACTTTTTTTTTTTCTTTATTTCAAGGTTTGTGTTTTTCTTTGAGGCTTTTGTTTTTCTTATTTTGAGGCATACTTAAGGTTATTAGTATGCGTCAAAATAGAATATATAAAGTATATGAAACTAAGATGTACATTTCAGCTAAATGTATTCTAATAACCACAAATATTTCAGAAACTTATGGCTTCTAATCACTAGGAAAATGCAAGAATCAAGCAACTAAGTGGCCTACCAATATCCAAATTTTAAATGCAATTCATCAGTAATGTTCATCGCTAAGACTTATTTTGTGTGTGTAAGCTGAAGTGTGAGACTGAAAAGTGAGCTCCTGTAAAAAGTTCAGTGTAAAGTATATTTAACTGGAGTTATCTAATTCAGATATACCGAGTTCTTGAATTATATCATTATTAATCATTTAGCATTAATAATTTGGTCAACATATATATTTTTCAATTACACAATTATTCTTTTAGCGTTACCTGGTTAACAAAATCAAAAGTCCTTTAATGAATTAGTTTTCTTTGATATTTGATTTTGTGTAATTTATCTACTGAATACTACAAAATTTTGCTGAAACCATAATTTTTACTAGAACCATTAATTTTAATAAAGCCAACACTCAACAATTAAAGTAATTTGTTTACTAATTCATTACTTTCTATTTCAGGTTATTACTAAATTCAAGAAACAATGTGGAGTTACAAGAGAGGATATATTGTTAAATTACTGCACTGGATTCGGCGATCATTATGACGTGATAGAAGAGTGCGTGGACTGAAAGAATATTTGTTGAATGATGAGATGCATGTTTCCCTTACCTACAAGACTTGTGTTGCTGCAGGAAATCTACAGAACTGTCTCTACCAACTTCTTGCTTAGGAACCATGTTTATTATGGTGAGTTATGTTAATGCACTTTTATGTACTTTTCATTCGTGTAGTCTTCATGTTCCGTTTTATATCCACTGTAAGAAACTTAACTTACTGCAGTTTAAACTTACAAAATTGGTTTTTAAGACTTAAGGTACTAAATATTTTAAACTTTGAAGAATTCTTGTAATTATGAATTAATTAGATTCTAATTTTTTTACGCAAAAGTGTTTTGACTTATCAAAAAGTTCTAGGTAAAGCTTCTCATTCATAATATTTTATCTTGGCTTTTGTTATAAGAAAATTTAATTTTCATAAACTAGATCTATAACGCATAAGAAAATTTAATTTTCATAAGAAACTAGATCTATAACGCATAAAGCATGTCATTTTATTCTTTCAGGGCGAAATCTGTGAAGAAATACGATGGTTGTCTAGACTTAAAAGGCCGAGAGAAAGCTGCCAACTTCTGGTGGAGATTTTAAATGCAGAGACCAGCAGTGAAGGGAATAGAGACTACAAGAATGACTGGCTGAAGTAGAAGTACTTCAGCAACAACATCATGACGGGCTGAAGCAGAAGTACTTCAGCAACAACATGGAATGTCCAAAAACAAGGCTGAGAGAAAGCTGCCAATTTCTGGTGAAGATTTTCAAATACAGAGACCAGCAGTGAAGGGAATAGAGACTACAAGAATGACTGGCTGAGTAGAAGTACTTATGAAGCAGAAGTACTTCAGCAACAACATGGAATGTTCAACAACAAAAGAGGCAATGTCAACAACACACAATGTAGAAAATCAGAAGAATTGTTGTTTACCCTGAATATGAGACCACCACGTAAGGAAAAGGAATATTGATTCATCAATTGAAGAACTACAGGTCAAGAAGAACTACAGGTCACAAGAAAATCAAAGAACATCCTTCAGCGTACACCAAAACAGAAATTACCAGTAGAAAAATATGTGTCGTAAAGGTAAATAAAAAATATGTACTTCACTAGTAATACTTTTTATTCGGACCACTATTTTCAATTTATGTTCTATAATAACATTTGCAATCTTTGCACTATAATAATGTCCTGCATTACATATAACGGCGCTTCTCGTTCGTAGTAACTCATTCCTGTCTTAACACATTTTTAACTAAATGCGCCAACATCAGATGGTTCTCCTATGCGAGTCTGAAGAACTCACAGCTGATCTGGAACTAGTTTCAGTTAATCTTCTCAAACAACGATCCAGAGTTGAAACACCTCTGAACCCCACACTCGCTAAAATTCAACCTCCAATCTTGTTAAACAGCCTGGGATAACAGCCTGAGATAATTGCTTTAGAGAGATAATTGCTTTAGAGTAGAGTGGCGTTGTTCACCGCAAGTGTTTCAGAAGATAAAACGTGGGCTTCCAGTTGTGTGGGTGGGGTTGAGGGTTATGTCTTCCTGGATCAGTCGATACCCGTAAAACGTCCGAAAAAACCGTAAAATAATAGGAAATGACACCCGTAAAAATAATAGGAAATGACACCTGTAAAAAAAATAGAAAATTGACACCTGTAAAAAAAATAGAAAATTGACACTTGTAAAAAAAATAGTACATTGACTCCGTAAAAGTAATAGGAAATTAACATGTGAAACCCTTAGAAAATTAACACCCGTAAAAATAATAGGAAATGAACATGTGAAGCCTGTTAAAAAAAATAGTACATTGACTCCCGTAAAAGTAATAGGAAATTAACATGTGAAATAATAGGAAATGAACATGTGAAGACTGTTAAAAAAATAGTACATTGACTCCCGTAAAAGTAATAGGAAATTAACATGTGAAACCCTTAGAAAATTGACACCCTAAAAATAATAGGAAATTAACATGTGAAGCCCTTAGAAAATTGACACCCGTAAAAAAAAGGAAATTAACAAGTATAACACTTTAAAATTAAAATTCAGGAAAACGTGAAAAATCTTTCATTTAAATTCTGTAAAACCCTTTAAAATTAATATTGAGAAACGTATTGTGAAAAGCCTTTCATTGTAATTAAAGTATTTTTGAAAACCTCTCAGAAAATGGAAAAAGTAATCAATCGTAGTATTTTACTTTAATAATTATAAAGTAATCAATCGTAGTATTTTACTTTAATAATTATAGTTATGGAACTCACTTTAGCAATTATAGTTATGGAACTCACTTTAGCAACTACGTTATAGCACCTACCAAGTTATGTGGGATAAGAACTTATTTGAGAAAACTTTAAGCAAGCTTAATCAGACATACCTCCATTAGATTTACCAAGCTATTAAAATTTAAAATCCAAACTATTCAATAATAATTTAAAAATAAATTACCTTCGTACATTGGCTTCGGAAACTTCAACCCCTATGTGATAACTCGAGCATTGAAGGCGTATGCAGTGCTACCTCCGGACTTCAAATAAATAGCCTCCATTCCAGCGCAGTATAGCCTGGAAAAAGAATGAAAAAATAGTAAATTTGGTAAAATTTTCTAGTTATCTCAGTGACAAACTTCACAAATATTCTAATGAAATATCCTCCTCCCCTGCAATAAGTTACCTCAGCAATATAAGTTTTCAGTAATATAAATTTTATAAATATTCTAATGAAATTTCCATCTCTCCGCAACAACAAACTCACAATTCTTCGAAAAGCATATCTAGAATAATTGGTAAAAATTTCAGTACGTAAACTTAGTTGCAAAGTTTACCCCAAATCATTATATAAGTTTTATATACGCCTCTAGAAATAATGTAAAAATTATACAAGTTTATGGTAATGCAAAATAATTTAAAACAAAAATCAGTACTTATTGATGTAATTGATAAAAATTATAATTTAAATACGGAACGTGAACAACTAAGCAGTGTAACACAAACATATCCTCATTTGTAACAAATTTTAACATACCTTTGAATGTTAGTAAAGACTTGGGAAATAAATGACACCCATTTGTCTTTCAATACAAAATTAAACCATTTGCCTATCTGTGATAAATTACCACAGAGTTCCAGTCTAGTTCTTTGTTTTCAGGGTAAACACTTTCAAAGAATGGACGGTTGTCTTAATTCCTGAGCGTTTCCTTGAAATTTAACTGTTGAAGATATGTATACAGATGAATTGCAATTCAAGACATTGGTTAGATTAATTGCAGTTATTTTGACCAACCCTCGTTGTGGTTAAAACGATCTGTGTGCAAGGTATACCACCATGTCCCCCAGGCTAGCCCCAAGTTTCCAGGCAAGGTTCTACGAAGCATTCAAATCAAATGCAAGATGTGAAGTCCTTCAAGAAATCTAACAAGTATCCTCATTCTGTCATGTGAATGAGAAGTTAAAGCCAAGATATTCCAAAATTCCCTGTCTTAAGGAATATTACTTCAAAGCTGGAAGTTGCAAGGGATTACATTTCACTTTGCAATCAATTGTGTCAGTCCTTTTTTCCCTGGACTTGAAAATCTTGTTAAAAAACCTCCAGCCATTTAAAACAACACAATGACCTGGAACTAATGCAGAACCTGCTCTAGGACAAAAAAAAGGGAAAAAAATCAACAATCTCGAGGAAAAAACCCCAAAAAAACCCCGAGGAAAAAAACCCCAAGGAAAAAAACCCCAAGGAAAAAAACCCCAAGGAAAAAAACCCCAAGGAAAAAAACCCCAGGGAAAAAAACCCCAAGGGAAAAAACCCCAAGGGAAAAAACCCCAAGGGAAAAAACTCCACGCACAGAACCCTTCTGAGCTGTTACAGAACTGATCAGGAAAAACAGCAAAATCTACGTAAGGAAATAAACAGCTCCAGTTGTAACATATATGACCTCTTACATAAAAGCTGTACCACAACTTAGTATTTGAAGGCAGAAAGGTGCCCAAAAGCAATTTCATCAACCAAGGTGACAAACTCCATCTTGAAAATCTTGCCCAAACATTATAGGCAACCTGACTTTTTTCAATTAGTTTCCAGACAACAAACAGTATAGCTTAGAAACATTTCAATTTCAACTTCGACTAATTTCTAGAGTTATATAATTTGCACCAATTTTTAGCTTAACTACTAAAGCTAAATTTTCTAAGTAATTTCAATCTAAATATATTCACTACCAATATTTAGAAAAATTATGGAAATCGAGTGCTAATGCTTCAGTTTAACCTTCTGAAGTAATTACTCTTGCCAGTTTGAATATAATTTCTGATACGGAGGCTTCTGATTGGCGTTTCAAAGTCTGAGGTCTTTGCTGGTCTTTAAATCCTTCCTGAAAAAAAATTATATACTTTAGACCTAATACTAAAAATCACAATTAAATGCTCATTTTAATACTAAAAATCACAATTAAATGCTCATTTTAAAAGTATTTTCATTACTAATGGCCAAAACATTTTTCCACCTAAACATTTCATACTTAACCTAATGTATGAGTTAACATTCAACCTTCATTATGCAAAACCTTCAAATATATATTAAGACATTTAACTTTAAAAGTTCAGTATGCAAAATCAGTTATTTAAGTTCACACACTTATCTAGCTAACTTCAGTCACTAAACTTTAAAGGTCATTAATCTTCAATGAAGATTATACACCCATTACGGGAGCACTGAACTTTCTACATTCAAACCACAACAAATCTTCAGTCTATAAAGTTTCAAACATTCCAACTGGTAAGGTTAGTTGATGGCCAAGATAAAGAGAATTGAAATCCACAATGTTTTATAATTTGCATGAATACATTTGAAAATAAGAGCTACCAATTACAAGAGCTCTTTAAGATAGTACTGAGCTGATATAGAACCAGCTCAACAGCTTAAACTTTTGACTTTTTCTAGTTGGATATTACCTTATTCATTTCGTCTACGTCCTGAAACAACCCTTTTTGACAAGGCAGGACACTTTGACAGGCAAGGCAGGACACTTTGACAGGCAAGGCAGGACGCTTGACAGGCAAGGCAGGACGCTTGACAGGCAAGGCAGGACGCTTTGAGGCAAGGCAAGGACAGGACGCTTGACAGGCAAGGCAGGACGCTTGACAGGCAAGGCAGGACGCTTGACAGGCAAGGCAGGACGCTTGACAGGCAAGGCAGGACGCTTGACAGGCAAGGCAGGACGCTTGACAGGCAAGGCAGGACGCTTGACAGGAGGCAGGACGCTTGACAGGCAAGGCAGGACGCTTGACAGGCAAGGCAGGACGCTTGACAGGCAAGGCAGGACGCTTGACAGGCAAGGCAGGACGCTTGACAGGCAAGGCAGGACGCTTGACAGGCAAGGCAGGTCGAACTAGTGTCGTTTTTCGGGTTATTTCATTTAAAGCCTTTATCTGCCAGAAGTGAAGTTTCATCTGAAAAAAAAATGAAAAATATTAGCGTGAAAATGTTAAGATTAAAAATATAAGTGGTATTTTTTTAAGAGCATTTTTTAAACTAACAGCCGAGATTATTTTGCATTGAAGTATAAAATTCAAATATTGAATTTAATTTTTAGTATTAAACTTTAAATCAGTCGGCGCGTAAACTCTTCACAGAATGATGCAAATCCTAAAGATTTTAGCAGTTTTAACCTGAATCGCTTACGTCCTTGCTTAAAAGAGGCACTTCACAGCCTAGTCAGTGAAACTGCCTAGAAATTTCAAGTCTTGTAAGACTAAGGATATCCTTTACATTAGGCTATCACTGCCTGGCACAAGTCATTGGAAAGCATTTCAAGGTTTTTTTGAACTGTTCAAGATCACGAATGCAATATCCCAAAAGGTTTTCTTAGAAAACCCGAATATTTTACCTGTTTATTTGATTAATAGTCCACTTGTCACTTTTAAGACTGAGGAAGCTTTATGCATTGAAAGTTAAATCATAACTTTAAAGATATCCTGGAAAAAGCAAAGCCTGTTTTCCAAATTCACTTTCACTTTATGGTTGGGCATATTTTCACCAGTATGTAGAAGAGTTAATGAAAGTGCTAAGGAATTAGCAATCACGATCGCCAATTGTCAACAACAAACCACAAGAACTACGTATAGGTAGTTTGGCCTTATGACCTCTTTAACAAGGTAAGAGGTCAATGACCGTCTTCACTAAAACGTACAAATCCCTACGTTTTACGTAAAGTTACTTTTCTTTTAATTGAACAGATTATCTTAGCACTCCACATTTTGAGAAAATGCAGATCTTTCTAGATAGTGACTCCCAAGGGGTTTAACCCTGTATGTATCCACCTTTGAGGCGTGTTTAGTACAAGCCTGTTCGGGCTTACCGTAAAAATATGCTAAAGACTAAATATCTAAGATAATGACCCCCAAGAAATAGTCCTAGATATCGACCACCGAAAATGGGGGGTCACTAGGATATGTCCAAAAAAGCTATATAAAATCTACTTGTGTACACAGTTTAAGATAAATTTTCACAACAGGGCACTTAAACGTGCTTTTATCTTACGTAGCCACATATTCTGGTAAATAGCAAGTAATCACTGTCTACACAGGTTTTTTACCCAGGATTGGAAAGCTGCACTCACTAAGTATTGCATTAGATGTTCGTTGCTATTGCATAATGGATAAATATCACACTAGTACTTTAGCATTGCCAGCTTCAATAAAAAGTTACTTTTATGACATTGCAGCAGACTAAACTCACAGAACGTGCAATGATCTGAATACACTTTACACGTGTATGCTTTTAAGAAGGCTTAAGGCAATCTGGATCCTAAAGTTTCGAAGACCATCTATACTGGAATACCATTAGGACTAAATGAAAAAAATTCTATATAGGAAGCCAGCTTTATGAAGACTGAATTGTTCTAAGTTTCAGTTGAACTTCTGAACCAAGTAAACCCAAACACCTTAATAACCTGCTGGCCACTTGCACACGTGAACAGTTAAAATGACTTCAAGTAACAGGTTCTACAATAACCCTTTTGACCACGTACAGATGGAAAATGGCTTTCATACTTGTAGGAAAAAGTAACAATACAGTTTAACCAGACTTCACATTAAATACCGAATTGCACTAGACTTGGGCCTTTTCTGAGACGCTCTCAAGAGAACTGAACAAAACTGGAAAAACTTAATTCAAATGTTGACCAATTTCACCATATAATTGAGCAATAAATGTAAGTACAGTATTCTGAAGGCTGTTTGAAAATGTTTGATATTTATCCCGTGGCCGTAATATAATAGCTTTTTCCTTAAGCAAAAATTTACGCTAAAGATATATAAAAAAAATTTAATTCAGAAATAAAATTTCTTAAACTTAAAAGAGACTAAATTGTCTCACCTGTATTGCATTTTATATACTTCACATACTAAGTGTCACATTGTCGCGCTAAAGGTCCCAAATTATCTCGCTAAAGGTCCCAAATTATCTCGCTAAAGGTCCCAAATTATCTCGCTAAAGGTCCCAAATTATCTCGCTAAAGGTCCCAAATTATCTCGCTAAAGGTCCCAAATTATCTCGCTAAAGGTCTCAAATTATCTCGCTAAAGGTCTCAAATTATCTCGCTAAAGGTCTCAAATTATCTCGCTAAAGGTCTCAAATTATCTCGCTAAAGGTCCCAAATTATCTCGCTGAAGGTCCCAAATTATCACAATTTCTCAAATGATCTCACTAAGTCTCGCAAAGTATCTCACCAAGTCTCGCTGAAGGACTCAAATTATCACTTTCTCAAATGATCTCACTAAGTCTCGCAAAGTATCTCACTAAGTCTCGCAAAGTATCTAAGTCTCGCAAAGTATCTAAGTCTCGCAAAGTATCTAAGTCTCGCAAAGTATCTAAGTCTCGCAAAGTATCTAAGTCTCGCAAAGTATCTAAGTCTCGCAAAGTATCTAAGTCTCGCAAAGTATCTAAGTCTCGCAAAGTATCTAAGTCTCGCAAAGTATCTAAGTCTCGCAAAGTATCTAAGTCGGGCAAATTCTCACTAAGTCGGGCAAATTCTCACTAAGTCGGGCAAAATCTCTCACTAAGTCGGGCAAAATCTCTCACTAAGTCGGGCAAACTCTCTCACTAAGTCGGGCAAACTCTCTCACTAAGTCGGACAAACTCTCTCACTAAGTCGGACAAACTCTCTCACTAAGTCGGACAAACTCTCTCACTAAGTCGGACAAATTCTCACTAAGTCGGACAAATTCTCACTAAGTCGGACAAATTCTCACTAAGTCGGACAAATTCTCACTAAGTCGGACAAATTCTCTCTAAGTCGGACAAATTCTCACTAAGTCGGACAAACTCTCTCACTAAGTCGGACAAAGTCTCTCACTAAGTCGGACAAAGTCTCTCAAAATCTCACCAAGTCTCACAAATAGCACTAAATTTCTCAAATTATTTCACCTGTACTGCATTATACACACCTTTCTATAGTCAAACATTTAATCCATAAACGATGTTCGTTACAGACTTCCAATAGTTTATCGAAGCTAAAGTTTGGCTAAATGTATCTAAAATCTAAATACACCCGATTATGCTTATAAAAGCCTGCAAGTACTTGCATAGGATATGAGCAATGTCCATCCACAAACAGCCAAAAATGTGGCTCTCAAAATATCGGCTCTCGAATTATTTATCACAGTGAACACTTGAGATTCTTGAAAACACGTTAAAATGAATCTCTTGAAAACATTTTAAAATTGTTCCTACACTTTCAATCCAGCAAAACTCAATGGGCCATTTTAACTCCTAGCCAAAATCCTATCTGTCCGTCACAATTCCTTCATTCTAGCTATTTAACATTTAAGTCTAAAAATTTCTTTAAATTCACAACACTTCTTACCCACAAATGGGGCCAAAATGCTTAAACCTCAATCATTATCACAGTTGAAAACTAACTAATCAAATATTTTTAAAAGTGCTTGCCTTTTAAACCTTGCGCAAATCTACAAAACAGGGCGAAGTAATGTACCCGTTATTACCGTTGATATTATATAGGTACAAAAATAACTAGAAAACCAAAGTAGCCATTTTAACTCAAGGCCAAAATCTTGACTTCCATTAACACGTTTAATCCCTCCACGCTAATTTTTTCAGAGTCCTTAAAATAAGTCAAATTTCCTTAAATTCACAAAAATTACCTTAACACAATACTTCAAAAATGCAGATTTCTTTAACACAGATAAACCACAGAACACCACAATAGTAACACACTAATGACGAAATGATGAGAGTTCTTCCAAACAGAGAGAAAAAAACTTTCCGGCTGGCTGAGAGTTCAACAAGGACTCTTTAGGAATACAATCTCATTTCCGGAGTGACGTCACAGCATACTACAGGGACATCTGTTGGCGACTTTTGTAAATGGGGCACTGTGCTGACGTTTGAAAATAATTTCATTTTCAAACGGATTTGGGAGAGGTTTGTATTGAGAATGATACATTAAAATTGTTTTTTTTTTTTTAGATTTTTACATAAAATATAAGCTTACACTAACATGTTCACTAACATACAAAAATATAAACCAGCAAAGACTTTAATTTGCTTTCGATTAATTAACAGAATATGTTTTAAAGAATAATTATATGTGAATTTCTCGTCTCATTAACAGTCAAATTGCATTTTCTAAATGATGAAATACTGCAAAAAATGTTTCCGTAAATGCTGATAAACTTAACTGTAATACTAACTGAATTTTTTACAATAGGTTTTTGTTCTAAAATAAAAATTTATAATAATTTTTTCTCGCATGTCGAACATTTTGGGGTTGGTATGCTTGCTGACTACAAGGTCGAGGCAATTTCAAAATAATTATTTCATTATTAGACATATAAATCCTTTTTTCAAAAATCTTGCTGTGCTCTAATGCATAATGAATATTAATAAAAG